>NC_135808.1:97919699-98204699 GCF_964213995.1 Mustelus asterias
AAACCTTATGTAGGAATATTCATGTTTTCTTAACAATTATAAAACAGAAGCTAATACATTTGTTTTCTTCTATCTGGCGGAAACCCTTTGAATTGCAATCAATATGAGCAATTTGTCAATTTTATCAAAATTGAGAGATTAAGTAGATTACTAATTGAAATTTAGAGTTTCATTCATGAAATGGCTGACTTTAAAGCCTTATGCATGTCATATTTCCTTATAAGCCTACATGGACGATCATCTACGTGGAGAAAGGTATTCAACAGGCCATTGGTTAGAATCTGGGAGATCTACAGCCAAGGTAAGAGCCCTCTGACATAAATCCTACCATGCCACAGGAGAGGGACACAAAGGAGAGGGACATGTTGACTGGCTGTGTCTGAGAGATGTGTTGACCCGCTGGAAAAAATTTCAATTACAAGGGAGGAAGTGTTAGATTTTTTAAGAAACATTAAGACAGACAAATCCCCAGGGCCAGATGGCATCTATCCTAGACTCCTCAGGGAGGCAAGAGATGAAATTGCTGGGCCTCTAACAGAAATCTTTGTCTCTTCGCTGGACACAGGTGAGGTCCCAGAGGATTGGAGGATAGTAAATGTGGTCCTGTTATTTAAGAAGGGTAGCAAGGATAACCCGGGTAATTATAGGCCGGTGAGCTTGACGTCCGTGGTAGTGAAATTGTTGGAGAAGATTCTTAGAGATAGGATATATGCGCATTTAGAACTGAATAATCTCATTGGCGATAGACAACATGGTCATGTCTCACAAATTTGGTTGAGTTTTTGAGGAGGTGACAAAAACGATTGACGAGGGAAGGGCCATGGATGTCGTCTATATGGATTTTAGTAAAGCGTTTGACAAGGTCCCTCATGGCAGGCTGGTGCAAAAGGTTAAATCTCACGGGATAAAAGGTGAGCTAGCTAGATGGGTGGAGAACTGGCTTAGCCATAGAAGACAGAGGGAAACAGTGGAGGGGTCTTTTTCCGGTTGGAGGTCTGTGACTAGTGGTGTTCCGCAGGGCTCTGTACTGGGACCTCTGCTGTTTGTGATATGTATAAATGATTTGGAGGAAGATGTAGCTGGTGTGATCAGTAAGTTTGCGGATGACACAAAGATTGCTGGAGTTGCGGACAGTGATGAACATTGTCAGAGAATACAGCAGGGTATAGATAGGCTGGAACATTGGGCGGAGAAATGGCAGATGGAATTTAATCCAGATAAATGCGAAGTGATGCATTTCGGTACATCTAATGTAAGGGGGAGCTATACAATAAATGGCAGAACCATCAGGAGTATAGACACACAGAGGGACCTGGGTGTACAAGTCCACAGATCCTTAAAGGTGGCAGCACAGGTGGCGAGGGTGGTCAAGAAGGCATATGGCATGCTTGCCTTTATTGGACGGGGCAAAGAATATAAAAGTTGGCCTATGATGTTGCCATTTGGAATACAGCATCCAGTTCTGGTCGCCACACTACCAGAAGGACGTGGAGGCTTTGGAGAGAGCACAGAAAAGGTTTACCAGGATGTTGCCTGGTATGGAGGGTCTTAGCTATGAGGAGAGATTGGGTAAACTGGGGTTGTTCTCCCTGGAAAGACGGAGGATGAGGGGCGACCTAATAGAGGCGTATAAAATTATGAAGGGCATAGATAGGGTGAACAGTGGGAAGCTTTTTCCCAGGTCGGAGGTGACGAACACAAGGGGTCAGGGTTCAAGGTGAGGGGGGCAAGGTTCAACACAGATGTCAGGGGGACGTATTTTACACAGAGGGTGGTGGGGGCCTGGAATGCCAAGCAAGGTGATTAAGGCCGACACGCTGGGATCGTTTAAGACTTATCTAGATAGCCACATGAACAGACTGGGAATAGGGGTATACAAACGAATGGTCTAGTTGGGCACATGAGCGGCCAGGCTTGGAGGGCCGAAGGGCCTGTTCCTGTGTTGTATTATTCTTTGTACCATTTTGTGATTTCAGAAGTGCTTTGTGATGCCTGTTTTATTAAGCATTGAAAGGCTTGTGGATCTTTGGAAGAGATGTTTGTTTTCAAAGTCATCATCAAAATTACCTTAGAAGTTTGCAATAATTCCTTTCTGTGATCAAAAGATAGTTTTGCAACAGTTGCTGGTGCAACCAGCAGGTGAGACACTAGGCAAAATGATGCCACTTTCCAAAATGCCATGGATTTGATCCCAAGTTGATTCAGAGATAGTGATAGACTGGGTAAATTCTGCAAGTCTGTGAACTTCACCCAATGGGTTTGGTGGAATGCTGCTCAGGCATGATTAGATCCCAACAGGCAGGTTCATATTGGAATCATGGTTAGAAGATTTGAAATTAAACTCCTTTTCGATAGAATTAATGCACCTGGAAATAAAACTTAATAAAAGTCACAAAGTTGGTGATGTATGTACAAAGGTTTAGCAGATTCCCTGTAAACATAGATCATTAATCACAACATTGTGCCAAATTCTGGGCAATACACTTAAGAAAAGGGCATGAAGGTTTTAGAGATAATACAAGAAAGATTTGCTATAATGGTTCCAGGAATGACTGGAGAAGCTGGGGTTGTTTTCAGAACAGAGAAGGCTAAGAGAAGATGTGCTGGAAGTGTTTGAAATAATGAAGGATTCAGATAGAATAAATAAAGCACAATTGTTTCTTGGATAATGGCTCAACCCTTTAAATAAGGTTACATGTGTAGAGAGTAGCATATTGGTATGGATAGAGGATTGACTAGCTAATAGGGAACAGTAGGCATAAATGACTCATTTTCCAGTTGGCAAGGTGTGGCAAGTGGAATGTCACAGGAATCAGCTTTGGGGCCTTAATTACTTACAATATATACCAATGATTTGGATGAATGGGCCAAACATATGTTTGCTAAATTTGCTGATGACACCAAGGTAGGTCAGAAAATAAGCTGTGAAGAGACTGCAAGGAATCTGATGAGGGATATAGATAGGTTAAGTGATGTACAAAAATTTGGCAGATACAGCATAATGTGGGAAAATGTGAAATTGTCCACATTGGCAGGAAAAATAGAAAAGCAGCATATCATTTAAATAGAAAATGATTGCAGAACTCTGCAGAGGGATCTGGGTGTCCTGGGACATGAATCACAAAAGGAAAATGACATATTCCTGCTCCTAATTTATATGTTTGTCTCCAGAGGGCACAGATTTAAGATGATTAACAAGAATCAGAGGCAACATTAGGGAAGACCTTTTTAACAGAGCAAGGGGTTAAGTTTTGGAATGGACTTTGAGAGGGTGTTGATAAGTGCAAAAGTAACTTTCAAAAGGGAACAGGATAAAAATATTTGAAGGGGAACAGAATTGCTGGAATATGGGATAGAGCAGAACAAACTGGATTAATTTTCCGAGAGCCAGCACAGACTTGAGAGGCTAAACAGCGGCACTAATCAACGATGTTATGGTTCCATGATTTTTAGAAAATATACCGTTAAGCCTTGCAAGGCAGCCTGGATATCTGTGACCATGCCTAGAGTGGGCATGATAATTCCCAAGCGTGCCTTTATCAATTGTGGTATAGATTATAAGAGGTTATGTTGGAGATGTCCAAAACTTTGGTTAGGCCACAGCTGGAGTACCGTGTACAGTTCTGGTCTCCTCAGTATAGGAAGGATGTGATTACACTAGAGAGGGTGCAGAGGAGATTCACCAGGATGTTGCCTGAGATGGAGATTTTGAGCAATGAAGAGAGAAACACAGAAAATAGGAGCAGCAGGAGACCATTTGGCCCTCCGAGTCTGCTCCGCCATTCATTATGTTCATGGCTGACCATCCAACTCAATAGCCTGATCCTGCTTTCCCCCAATATCCTTTGATCCCCTTCGCCTATCTAACTGCTTCTTGAAAACATTCAATGTCAGCTATTTCTGTGGTAGCAAATTCCATAGGTTGACCATTCTGTGGGTGAAGAAATTTCTCCTCATCTCTGTCCTAAACAGTCTACCCAGTATCTTAATACTGTGACCCCTGGCTCTGGATACTCCCAGTAAGAAGCCTCACAACATCCAATTACTTATGTGCTTACTGTGCTTACCCCAGTCCAACGCCGGCATCTCCACATCTGGATACTCCCACCATGAGGAACATCCTTCTTGCATCTACCTTGTCTAGCCCTGTTAGAATTTTATAGGTTTCTATGAGATTCCCTCCTCATTCTTCTGAACTCCAGTGAATATAATCCGAACCAACTCAATCTCCCCTCGCACTACCTAGGAATCACATCTGGTCAACCTTCTCTGCACTACTTGTCGAGCAAGAAAATCCTTCCTCAGATAAGGAAACCAAAATACACACAATATTCCAGGTGTGGCCTCACCAAGGCCCTGTATAATTGCAGCAAGACATCCCTATTCCTGGATTCGAATTCTCTCCTTATGAAAGTCAATATACTATTTGCCGTTTTTTACTGCCTGCTGCACCTCCATGCTTGCCTTCAGTGACTGGTGTATGAGGACGCAAGGTCTCATTGCACATTCCCCTCTCCTAATTTATGGCCATTAAGATAGTAATCTGCTTTCCCGTTTTTGCTACCAAAGTGGATATCCTCACATTTATCTAAATTATACTGCATCTGCCAATCATTTGTCCACTCATTCAACTTGTCCAAATCACAATGAAGGATCTCTGCATCCTCCTCACAACTCACTCTCCCACCCAACTTTGAGTCATCTGCAAATCTGGAGATATCACATTTAGTTCCCTCATTGAACTCATTACTATATATAGTGAATTGCTGGGATCCCAGCACTGATCCCTGCGGTACCCCACGAGTCACTGCCTGCCATTTGGAAAAAGACCCATTTATTCCTACTCTTTGTTTCCTGTCTCCCAACCAGTTTTCTATCCATCTCAATATACTACCCCCAATCGTATGTGCTTTAATTTTACACGCTAATTTCTGATGTGGGACTTTGTCGAAAGCCCTTTGAAAGTCCAAATAAACCACATCCACTGGCTCCCCCTCATCTACTCTACTCATTACATCCTCAAAGAATTCCAGTAAATATATCCAGCATGATTTCCCTTTCATAAATCCATGCTGACTCTGTCCAATCCTCCCACTATTTTGCTTTAAAACCTTTGAAATTAGATTCTAGAATTTTCCCCTCTACCTCGGCTGGATAGGCTCATGCTTTCTTTAGAGTAGAGAGGGCTGAGGACCTGATTG
This sequence comes from Mustelus asterias, assembly GCF_964213995.1. Taxonomy (NCBI): domain Eukaryota; kingdom Metazoa; phylum Chordata; class Chondrichthyes; order Carcharhiniformes; family Triakidae; genus Mustelus; species Mustelus asterias. The sequence continues at coordinate 97,924,901 of NC_135808.1, forward strand.
AGCTGTATAAGATAGGGGTATGGGCAGCGCAGATAGGAAGCAGCTATTCCCCTTAATTGAAGGGTCAATAACAAGGGGGCACAATTTTAAGGTGAGGGGCAGGAGGTTTAGAGAGGATTTAAGGAAAGTTCTTTTCACCTAGAGGGTGATGGGAGTCTAGAATGCAGTGCCTGGGAGGGTAATAGAGGCAGGAAACCTCACAATCTTTAAAAAGTACATGGATGAGCATTTGAAATGTCATAATATTCAAGGCCACGGGCCTCTTCTGTACTGTATGACTCCATGTCAGCAATTGCTGCATCAACAAATTTCAAATGGGAGTTTCTATTCCAAGGTTGATGCTTGCTGCAAGTATATTGATTCTCTGTCACCATCATCCTCTTCTCTCCACCCTGCTTCAGGATAATTACACTTGCAATTGTCAGTAGATATTCCCAGAAAATGGGCTACTTGATGGAAAGATAAAGTTTTTTGTTGGATTGGCCAGAACACACATGGAAAATGGCCAATTGTAAATTCTTTGAAAAGACTCTGAAAAATGAGAGAAAACATGCACTAGCTTCTTCAGATATTGAGCAAAAACATGAAAACTGAAAGTTAAAAGGACTAACCTGCCTTTTAATGAACCTAAAACATTGTTTTAATTGACCAGTAGCCGTATTTAGCAGGAGAAAACAAGTCCCAAGCTTTTAGTGAACAAGTGAATTGGTCATTATGAGTCTAAATATTTGATGACATTTTATGTGCATGCGAAGCAAATGCTTATCCAGTAACAGGTTAAGTTAGATTGAAAACCTGTGTGTGGTGGATACTAAACTATGAAAAATGTTTACAAAATGAGACCTAGTTAACCTTTTACCTTGATAGGTTATACAAAACCGATTGAATGCTAAAGTGTTAGATTTGTGGACTGAGATTTGGAAATTGATTGATAGAAAAGAGCCCCAAAGGAGGACATTTAAAAGTCTTAAGATCATTCTACTGAAGTACCGAAAAGCAAACTTTACAATTCTGGAATTCCATGACATTTCTGCCCCTCGTCAACTGAGAGCGAGAGAGTGAGTCAGACAGACTCGAGAGAGAGAGAGAGAGTCAGATAGACTCGGGGGAGAGAGAGAGAGAGAGTGAGTCAGACAGACTCGAGAGAGAGAGAGAGAGTCAGATAGACTCGAGAGAGAGAGAGAGAGAGAGAGAGAGTCAGACAGACTCGAGAGAGAGAGAGAGAGAGAGTCAGACAGACTCGAGAGAGAGAGAGAGAGTCAGATAGACGAGAGAGAGAGAGAGAGAGAGAGAGAGAGAGTCAGACAGACTCGAGAGAGAGAGAGAGAGAGTCAGACAGACTCGAGAGAGAGAGAGAGAGTCAGATAGACTCGAGAGAGAGAGAGAGAGTCAGACAGACTCGAGAGAGAGAGAGAGAGAGAGTCAGACAGACTCGAGAGAGAGAGAGTCAGACAGACTCGAGAGAGAGAGAGAGAGTCAGACAGACTCGAGAGAGAGAGTCAGACAGACTCGAGAGAGAGAGAGAGAGAGTCAGATAGACTCGAGAGAGAGAGAGAGAGAGAGAGAGAGAGAGTCAGACAGACTCGAGAGAAAGTCAGACAGACTCGAGAGAGAGAGAGAGTCAGACAGACTCGAGAGAGAGAGAGAGTCAGACAGACTCGAGAGAGAGAGAGAGAGAGTCAGACAGACTAGAGAGAGAGAGAGAGAGAGAGTCAGACAGACTCGGGAGAGAGAGAGAGAGAGAGAGTCAGACAGACGCAGGAGAGAGAGAGAGAGAGTCAGATAGACTCGGGGGAGAGAGAGAGAGAGAGAGTCAGATAGACTCGGGGGAGAGAGAGAGTCAGACAGGCGCAGGAGAGTGTCAGACGGACTGGGGAGTGAGAAAGAGAGAGAGTCAGACAGACTCAGGAGAGGGAGAGAGAGAGAGAGTGTCAGACAGACCTGGGAGAGAGAGAGAGAGTCAGATAGACTCGAGAGAGAGAGAGAGAGAGAGAGAGAGAGAGAGAGAGTCAGATAGACTCGAGAGAGAGAGAGAGAGAGTCAGATAGACTCGAGAGAGAGAGAGAGAGAGTCAGACAGACTCGAGAGAGAGAGAGAGAGAGAGAGAGAGAGAGAGTCAGACAGACTCGAGAGAGAGAGAGAGAGAGAGTCAGACAGACGCAGGAGAGAGAGAGAGAGAGTCAGATAGACTCGGGGGAGAGAGAGAGTCAGACAGACGCAGGAGAGAGTCAGACGGACTGGGGAGCGAGAAAGAGAGAGAGTCAGACAGACTCGGGAGAGGGAGAGAGAGAGAGTGTCAGACAGACCTGGGAGAGAGAGAGAGAGAGAGTCAGATAGACTCGGGGGGGAGAGAGAGTCAGATAGACTCGGGAGAGAGAGAGAGTCAGATAGACTAGAGAGAGAGAGAGAGTCAGATAGACTTGGGGGAGAGAGAGAGTCAGATAGACTTGGGGGAGAGAGAAAGAGAGAGAGCTAGAGAGTCAGATAGACTCGGGGGAGAGAGAAAGAGAGAGAGAGAGAGAGTCAGATAGACTCGGGGGAGAGAGAAAGAGAGAGAGAGAAAGAAAGAGAGAGAGAGAGTCAGACAGACTCGGGAGAGAGAGAGAGTCAGATAGACTCAGGGGAGAGAGAGAGTCAGATAGACTTGGGGGAGAGAGAAAGAGAGAGAGTCCGACAGACTCTGGGGAGAGAGAGAGAGAGAGAGAGAGATAGAGAGAATCCGACAGACTCGGGGGAGAGAGAGAGAGAGAGAGAGATAGAGAGAATCCGACAGACTCGGGGGAGAGAGAGAGAGAGAGAGAGAGTCCGACAGACTCGGGGGAGAGAGAGAGAGAGAGAGTCCGACAGACTCGGGGGAGAGAGAGAGAGTCCGACAGACTCGGGGGGGAGAGAGAGAGTCCGACAGACTCGGGGGAGAGAGAGAGAGTCCGACAGACTCGGGGGAGAGAGAGAGAGTCCGACAGACTCGGGGGAGAGAGAGAGAGTCTGACAGACTCGGGGGAGAGAGAGAGAGTCCGACAGACTCGGGGGAGAGAGAGAGAGAGTCCGACAGACTCGGGGGAGAGAGAGAGAGTCAGACAGACTCGGGGGAGAGAGAGAGAGTCAGACAGACTCGGGGGAGAGAGAGAGAGTCAGACAGACTCGGGGGAGAGAGAGAGAGTCAGACAGACTCGGGGGAGAGAGAGAGAGTCAGACAGACTCGGGGGAGAGAGAGAGTCAGACAGACTCGGGGGAGAGAGAGAGTCAGACAGACTCGGGGGAGAGAGAGAGTCAGACAGACTCGGGGGAGAGAGAGAGTCAGACAGACTCGGGGGAGAGAGAGAGTCAGACAGACTCGGGGGAGAGAGAGAGTCAGACAGACTCGGGGGAGAGAGAGAGAGTCAGACAGACTCGGGGGAGAGAGAGAGTCAGACAGACTCGGGGGAGAGAGAGAGTCAGACAGACGCGGGGGAGAGAGAGAGTCAGACAGACGCGGGGGAGAGAGAGAGTCAGACAGACGCGGGGGAGAGAGAGAGTCAGACAGACGCGGGGGAGAGAGAGAGTCAGACAGACGCGGGGGAGAGAGAGAATCAGACAGATTCGGGGGAGAGAGAGAGTCAGACAGACTCGGGGGAGAGAGAGAGAGACAGACAGACAGACAGACCTGAGAGAGAAAGAGAGAGAGAGTCAGACAGACTCGGGAGAGAGAGAGAGAGAGAGTCAGACAGACCAGAGAGAGAGAAAAGGTCAGACAGACTCGAAACAGTAACACTGCTTCTCTCGCCACAGATGCTATAGGTCTGCTGAGTCGTTCCAGTATTTTGTGTTTTTATTACAATTCTGGAATGTTGCTAAAACAAGCTCCTCCATTAACTAAAAATTGCAAACCATTTCCATGTATCACAGAAATTTGCAGTCGAGGGAGAAATCAATTCACATCTGTGCCAGCTCACAGAGATATCCATTTTCTTTCATTCCCTTGCCCTTTTCCCAAATTTTATTTTTTTCAAATATTTATCCATTTCAAAAGCTGTTTTATGAATTCTGCTTCCACCACTGGATAACAACCCATTGCATGAGAACGTATTCTCCTAAACTCTGTCTTCAGTCTTTTGGTAAGGATCTTAAATTTAAGCTCTCTCTAGATGGATTTCTGCAAAACGAGGTGATCGCAGCATTTGGAAAGCAAGAGTAAAAGGTTCTGGGAAATAAAACATGCATTGGGGGCTTGTTTGGACATCTATGTGGGTGAAGAGTACAATTTTTAAACTGAGCCATAAGTCTCTCGCATTTAAGTTGCCTTTCTCTGGAGATTGGGCAAAGTTGATGCACAGGTATGAAATCAGCTGAAGGATAGAATCATAGAAATCATAGAGTCCCTGCAGTGCAGAAGGAGGCCATTCGGCCTATCAAGTCTGCACCAACCACAATCCCACTCAGGCCCTATCCCCATAACCCCATGCTAGTCCCCCTGACACTAAGGGACAATTTAGCATGGCCAATCCACCTAACCCGCACATGGGAGGAAACCGGAGCACCCGGAGGAAACCCACGCAGACACGGGGAGAACATGTAAACTCCACAGAGACAGTGACCCAAGCCAGGCATGGTGATGATGGCAGCTAGATATGTGCTTAATGCCCTTTAATCATCCTGGATGAATGAACATCAAATTCCTGTGGTGCCCTGATAAAAGTGCACACATGTGGACACTGAATGAGAACAAGATTAAGCTTAGTTATAAAAAATTACTGATGTTCACCATCAAGGTTCACAGATGAATAATAACTACTTGAGTGAGGTGCATGGTCAGTATCCTTGGAACCATAATGCAGCAAGGAGTGAAAGTCTTCAAAGAGGAGAAACAGAGTGAAAATACAAACAATAAAATAAATCTGAAGAAGAGTCATACAGACTCAAAACATTAACTCAGTTTCTCTCTCTACTGATGCTGCCAGACCTGCTGGATTTTTCCAGCATTTTCTGTTTTATTTCAGATTTCTAGCATCCACAATATTTTGCCTTTATTATAACAAAATGAATCATTTGTGGTCTGTGAAATTGTTAGAAGAGAGATTGCTCCTTTACTAAAGAGGGAAATTAAGCAACCAACAACCAGCTTAAATTTTCTGTACTGAGGTCGATGAGGCAATATTAAAATCCCCACATTCTAGAATGTGCCTTCAGATTTATTGCACTGATCAAGCTTTCAAAAAATAAAATCAGACATCTGGGATTTTAATTTTATTTTCATTTAGGAGCACAAGGTCAGTTCTTTCAAACAGTTATTGATATAATGAAAAGAAAATGTGCTACCCAGTTCTATTTAAATTACTGTTATTAAATAATGTTTAAATCAGTAATCTTTTTGCAATAATTGATAAGAGCAATTAAATTTCAGAAGGATGCAAGAAATTGAAGATCTTACTGGAGCCAATAGTTATCAATCCAAGCAAAATAATCTGTATCCAAGTATAATAGTTGCACTATTCCAATTTTAAAATAAGCTTTTTTTTTGCAGTATGCAAAATAACACAAGATCAAAAATCTCATGGCCATCACAACCTATTTTTGCAGCATTTTAATAAACACATGCATGAAAGCTACTGGAAAGTATAAGCAATAACAAATCAAACCCATCTGTATAAGAGTCTTCAAAAACACTGTAGGATAGTATTAAAAACAAAACACAGAAATATAGACTCAGTCAGGTTTCACCTTGGATAACACACAATAAAAGCATGGTTAGTGGTAACAGCTCAGGCTATATTAGCTGTTTTAACTCCTGGACCGCCAACCTTGGTAAATCTAACAAGTTTACTTTGAGGTTGCCCCCACCTGATCTGGGACTGATGTTCTACCACACTAATAAAAGCACACACCAGCTCAGCTAACTTTGTCTTTCTATAAAGATAATGCAACATCTTTAAAGTTCTTACCACAGCTTTCAGACAAGTAAACAAAAAATCAGAAGTTTGTGTGATAATTAGCAAAAGATTAGAACCTCTTTAGCAGAGCTTCTATTAGTGATAATGAGCTATTTGTACTTCCCAACTCCAATGTAACTCACCTCTTGTACAGTTCTGGTGCCCGGAAAGTTCAGGCTATAATCCCGTTGGGCTTCTCGATGCGTAATGATCAACATGAAGTTTTGATTTAATGACTCCTGTAGGGCACTGAAAGAGTGGAGACAAAAACAACAGAATCAGGGAAGAGCATGTTCAAACTTGCTCCCAGCCTTACTATATGAAGCCCCAAGAGTATGTTGACTACCAGATGGGCAAGTCTTAACAAATTCGGTTATAGTCTGTTCATAAGGCAAAAGGGTATGATGCGAGTGACCAGAAGGATGTAGCCAGTTAGATAATTTCCTCTTTAATTTTAAGAGGAATCATTCAAATGATATACCAATCATTTGGAAAAACTCAATAATCAAGAGTTAAAACATTTTTCAAGTTAAAACTGATTTGCAAAACCATTCAAGTATTTCCCACATTACATCAGCTACATAGAAAGATTTTGCCAAATGAATCATTTCCTTATAATTACTTAGCATACTTTTATAAACTCCTTTATTGCTCCATTTCAGATTACAACCTGTCACAAAACAAACATCTCCAATCACACACTATGCTATATTGCCTAAGGAACTCAGCTACCAAGCAAGAAAAGCTGATTTTGTTATGAAACATTGTAACAGTGGTGATTAATAAATTAGATAAAAAATGAGAAGTTACTCATTTGACATTTCACATAGCAAATGAAATCCTGATTGTGGGTGTTTTGCAAATGATGGGTATTTGGTTTTTACTAATGAAAGTACACACTTTTCCTACACGCTTTTCACTTTTGTATCACAGCTATCCTAAAATCTAGAAGGTAAAATGGTTCACTAACAGTCAATAGAAACGGCACAAAATCAGAAAGAGGTATGCTTTGCATTCAGCATTTCCACACCAGAGACAGAAAACACCTGGCATTTCAAAGAGGCATAATGGAAATCAAAAACTCAAATGATGGGAGAAACTTGAATCTGCCTCATGCATTTCATGACATTTTGTGTAAAAGCTCCAATATACTAGTACTGCTTCCCTCAATTTTAAAGCACTATTCTTACATGTATTTCTCATATCTCTAATATTTCTCATTAATAAACAATATTATGCTAATTTAAAGCACTTCAATTTTTTTTACTACAAGATCTTCATACATAGTAAAATGTTGGTTAATAGATATCAAGGCATGTGAAAAATGTATTTTTTGATAGAATTTTAATTGTATGATTCTGATATAACAAATTTAAATTTTACTCCTGTGAATTAGGAATTAATGAATTTGCATTTAGATAGCACTTTACAAACAACAAATTTCTTTTGAAGCACAATCACAAATACTATAGAAATAAATTCAACACTCAAATAGGATGAAGAGTGCCCCAGTTTAACATTTCATCCAAACATGGCACTTCTGACAATGCATCACTCCTTAATATGGAACTCAAATGTGGTAGTGTCCTCTTCATGAGGAATAAAAAACACCGAAATCTTGACATCAAAACTGTTAAATAGTCATGGAAAAAAGGAAAACAAAATATTTTCTTTAACTGTGAGGAAGGTAGAGTGGTAAATGTGAAGGCGCTTGTATAATAACAAAGAAGTAGATGTTATGGGGTTGACACTGGAATACCTACAAACTTCCCATCCTGGGCCTCACTAAAAAAAAAAGAAAACTGAGAGACAGTAGTCCAACTTGGGTTTACCATATGCCTCCCATAGGATCGACCAAACAGTGGAAGTCTAGGAGCAGGTTGCCTGCAAATCATATTTTCAGCAGTGAAATAGGTAGTACACTGAACATTTGGTCATTGCTTACTTGAAAATAAAGCTGTTAATGAAGAAAATAGACAACACTTTGTAGCTTATTCACTATTAATCTCACCTATTCCATTATCTTATTTCAAATACATTCAAAAACAAAATGTCTTTCCGTATTACAAATTTGGTTTCTTAACAGGTGAAATACACAAATTATAGAAAGCCAACAGCACCGCATTGAAGATATTTATATAGTTTATGGACAACCAGCATAATTTTAAATTAAAAGCTTTCACATTCGTGTAACATTTGGTTCTGTCGCCTTTTTTCCACCACCCTCTTTCCAATATACACACTTCACATTATTTTGATACAGACAATCCTAAGAGAGCATCAAATAATTTTAATATGCATTTATTAAAATACTATTCAGATTCACTTTGATTTTAGTCACACAAAGTACACATGAAGCAGGTGTTTTCTGAGAAAAGCAAATTTGATACGCCTTTGATGGTTCCAACAATTAATAAGTTATGGCACACAGTAAAGACATTCTTTTACTATGAGTACAATACTAGCTTAAGCTAACAGAATCCAAGTTTACTGTAATTACTGCATATTTACATAAAGTAAAAAATATTAAATCACTGTGAGCAAGTAATGTTTGATATGGCTTGTACAGCTATATTTGGCAGATTGATGTTTAAAGGACAGACAACACGTGACAGCCTGAAAATCCAGCAAATACGCTTTTGCTGAAGCTTTAGTGTTTATTTTGTATTTTAAATTTGGAGATTTTCATATGCCATTGCATGCATTTCCAAACTACAAATTAGAGTTCTGAATTAATCAAACTTTTAAAGCAAGCTCAGCTCTGTGTTATGGTGTTCCCCAAGGTCTGATCAAATTAATGATAAATAATGATCTGAGCTACAAAATGCATCTTACATAATTAACGCTCTGTTACAAATGTTAATGAATGCCAAGCTATCTGAAGGTCTGTTACTATCATATACATTCTCACAACATCAGTTTTTCTTGAAGAAAGTGTCATCTTTTTCCCATGTTAAAAAGTATCCACCCAAAAAAATGCATTTATCCAGCCTATTCCAAAATCTTGCTAATCATTTTGGGCACAATTAATTCTTATTTACCACCAGACATTAATTACGGAGAACAGATTATAAACCTTAATATATGCCTCTTTGGTTCTTTAATGAAGCAATGACAATTAGAAGAGAGCTTTCAATTGTTTTGTTAAAAATGCTTATGCTAAGTTGCACTAACTTGTGCTGTTATTCTCCTTCCAATGCATACTACATTGCAGCCACTTACAATGTACTGATTACCACATATTTAACTTTACGCCATGACATTTACGCCATGACCACTGTAATCTGACAAGCAGCTCCCCCTCCTTCTCTCAGAACTCTCCTTCTGATGTGTACTGGGAACATCTCCAACATAGAACTCCTAGACTAAGATCAGCAGGGTTTCAAGATTTAAGGCCTAGAATTCAGTCCAAGCTTCCACTCTCCAGCTCTCTTCAACTTGTTGGTCTTCTCCTCCCCGCAACTCTATGCCCCATTTCCACAGTGCCATCCTGTCTTAGTGTAGAGTTTATGAAAATGTATTTGTCTAGTTTATCTAATTATTCACAGAACACAGTACAGTGAGTGGACTCCATTCATCAAATTTGTTTGCCTTGAACATATAGAATTACTGTAGCTTCAACAATGGAAAGGTTTTTAAGAGTTACTTTCTTACTTAAATTAGTAACATGGACCACAGTTATGACAGAATATCTAACTCAAGAATTTGAGATTGAGGGAATTCAGCAATAAATGGGAAAAAGTGCTGTGTTGGTCTTTTGCCAAACAAGGAGAACTGAAAGCTTACTACCTGCCCGGTGCCAGGATTAAGAGAATCTTCTTAGGGCTGGAGAGGAAGCATCCAGTTGTCATTATCCACATGAATACATAGAAACGTAGAAAATAGGAGTAGGCTATTTGGCCCTTTGAGCCTGCTCCACCATTCATTTATGATCATGGCTGATCATTCAATTCAATAACCTGATCCCACCTTACCCCCATATCCTATGATCCCTTTCACCTGAAGAGCTACTTCTTGAAAACATATAATGTTTTGGCCTCAACTGCTTTCTATGGTAACAAATTCCACAGGCTTCTGGGTGAAGAAAATTCTCATCCCAGTCCTAAAAGGTTTACCCTGTATCCTTAGATTTTGACTCCTGGCCTGGACTCCCCACCATTGGGAACATCCTCCCTGCATCTACCCAGTCTAGTCCTGTTAGAATTTTATAGGTTTCTATAAGATACCACCTCATTCTTCTGAACTCCAGCAAATATAACCCTAACCAACTCAGTCTCTCCTCTTGTCAGTTCCGCCATTCCAGGAATCAGTTTGGAAAGCCTTCGCTGCACTCCCTCAGTAGCTAGAACATCATTCCTCAGATAAAGAGGCCAAAACTGCGCACAGTATCCCAAGTGTGGCCTCCAATGGCACAAGTAGGGCGAAGAAGGAGGTTCCACTAAGAGTGTGAGCAGCTAGGAACCGAATTAAAAAAACAGAATCTCAAACTGGGGAAGAGTCACATTTGACTTGAAAAGCTAACTCTGGTTTTTTCTCCACAGATACTGCCAGACCTGCTGAGTATGTCTAGCACTTTATTTTGATCTCTGAAATACTACCCGAATCACAAACAAATCAGCATAGAGCAAATGAGATCAGCAAATTGAATATGCCACTCAAAGATTGGTGTTGGGAAAATTGATTTCATTTCATCGGGCATTGGTACCACTGGGAAAGAAGGAACTACTCTGTTAGGATGGGCTTCACTTGAACTATGCTGGGACCCAGTTTCCTAGTGAATGAAGTAACTAAGGCTGTAGAAGGTTTCAAATCAGATAGTTAGGGGGACACAGGAGGTAGGTTCAGGTGAATGGAAATTCATAAGTTAACAGAAAGGACAAGACAATATAACAAAGAACAAAGAACAGTTCAGCACAGGAAGAGGCCTTTTGGCCCACCAAGTCCATGCCAACACAGATGCCTCTCTAATCTAATATTTTCTTTACTCTACGTGGTCCATATCCCTCTATTCCTTGCCTTTTCATGTATCTCTCTCTCCAGGTGCCTCCTGAACGTTGTTATAGAATCTGCTTCCACCGCCTCCTCCGGCAGCACGTTCCAGGCATTCACCACCCTCGGTGAAAAACTTGCCCCTTACATCTCTTTTAAACTTTCCCCCGCTCACTTTCAACCTATGCCCCAGAGTAACTGACCCTTCGACTCTGGGGAAAGGGCTCCGACTATCCACTCTATCCAAGCTTGTCATAATCTTGTAAACCTCTATCAGGTTCCCCCCTCATCCTCCAATGAAAACAATCCAAGTTTGTTCAACTTTTCTTCATAGCCCATATCCTCCAAACCAGGCAACACCCTGGTAAATCTTTTTCCAATGCATTAACATCCTTCTGGTAGTGTGGCAATCAGAATTGTACACAATACCCCACGTGCAACCTAACCAAAGTCTTGTACAGCTGCAACATGATTTTCCAATTCCTATACTCAACATCCCGACTGATGAAGGCCAGCATGCCATACGCCTTCTTGACCACCTGAGTTGCCACCTTCAGGGAACTGTGGATCTGCATGCTCATATCCCTCTGTATGCTAATATTTCTGAGGGCTCTATCATTTACTGTATACGTTCCTTCCGCAGTAGACCTTCCAAAATGCATCACCACACATTTGTCATGATAGGGATATTGATACAGAGTGCAAAAGGAAAGGACACAACGAACAAACATACAATTGTAGAGAGTAAGGGAAAATGGTATAAAGACAGAATTAAAGGTTCTTTATCTGAATGCAGGCAGCAGTCACAACAAGAGGAATTAATGGCACAAATAGAACTAAATGGGTATGATATGAAACCTGGTTACAAGATGACAAAACGGGGAACTGAATATTCAAGGATATTGGACATTTTGAAAGGATAGGAAGAAAGGAGGAGATTAGGTAGTTCTCTTAAAAATGGATGAGATCTGTACAGCAGTGAGAATTTATCTTAACCCAGAAGATCAATGTGCAGAGTCAATTTGGGTGGAGATAAGAAATAGCAATGGAAAGAAGTTACACATGGGAGTAGTTTAGACACACTGTAGGACAGAGTATAAACAAAGAAATAATGGGGCTTGTAAGGAAGATACTGTAATGATTGTGGGTGATATTAATCAACATCTAGATTGGACAAATCAAATTGGCATAGGTAGCCTCAAGGGAGAATGCATGGAGTGCATCTGGAAGTTTCTTCGAACAGTATGTCGTGGAACCAACCAGGGAGCAGCTATTTTATACCGAGTAATGTGTAATGGGTCTGGATTAATGATGTCATAGTTATGAATATGCAATTTCATGATTCATCTGTGTTAAATATAACTTTTAGTTTTAGTATCTGTGGGGAAATGTGATCAAAACACGTGAATTTCAGATCCAGTTTGAGGACGTCAAAGATGGGTCCGAAACCAGTGCCTTAAAAATTACAAAGATATGAAGCCAGAGCTGAGAGAGAAGATAGGTTAAAAAGTGAAGATGGTGAAGAAGCAGTGGCTGAGATTAAAAGGTGCTATTTCATAACTCTACCACAAGGATGCACACTAACTCCATTAGTTAGCCAAGATAAAAATGGAATGAAATTGAACAATAAGGTGCACAAAGTTTAGAAACCAGCAAAGGGTGACAAAAAATATTCAAGGGAGAAATTGGAAAAATGAGAATAAACTAGAAGCGTAAAAACAGACAGGAAGAGTTTCTATAAGTAGATACAGGAAAATAGTTAAGGTAAATGCTGGTCCTTTAGAAATGAGACTCTGGAATTATTGGGAAACATGGAAATGACAGGCTTTGAAGAAGTATTTTGTATCCGTCTTCACAGCAGAAGATTAAAAAAATTCCAAGAACAGCAGTAAATCAAGGAACAAAGGGAGAGAGAAAAACGATTGTTATTCACTCAAGAAAAAGAACTAGGATAACTAATGTGACTAGATTGACAAGTCCCCTGGACTTGATGGCCTGCATCCTCGGGTCTTAAAACATGCCTGCAAAGATAGTGGATGCATTGGTTTTAAACTTCCAAAATTGCCTAGACCCGAGAAAAGTCCCAGTGGATTAGAAAACTGCAAACGTAACACCCACATTCGAGAAAAGGGGGAGAAAGAGGCAGGAAATATACACCTGTTTGCCTAATGTCCACAGTAAGAAGTCTCACAACACCAGGTTAAAGTCCAACAGGTTTATTTGGTAGCAAATACCATAAGCTTTCGGAGCACTGCTCCTTCGTCAGATGGAGTGGAAATGTGCTCTCAAACAGTGCAAACAGACAAAATCAAGTTGCAGAATATTGATTAGAATGCGAATCCTACAGCCAGCCAGGTCTTAAAGGTACAGACAATGTGGGTGGAGGGAACATTAAACACAGGTTAAAGAGATGTGTATTGTCTCCAGACAGAACAGCTAGTGAGATTCTGCAAGCCCAGGAGACCGCATGCCCAGGAGAACACCGCTCGACAATCACCAGGCAAGACTGTTCTCTTCCTGTTGGGGAGCACTTCAGCAGTCACGGGCATTCAGCCTTGGATCTTCAGGTAAGCGTTCTCCAAGGCGTCCTTCATGACACACGACAGCGCAGAGTCGCTGTGCAGAAACTGATAGCCAAGTTCCGCACACATGAGGACGGCCTAAAACGGGATGTTGGATTTATGTCACATTATCAGTAACCCCCACAGCTTGCCTCCTGGGCTTGCAGAATCTCACTAGCTGTTCTGTCTGGAGACAATACACATCTCTTTAACCTGTGTTTAATGTTCCCTCCACCCACATTGTCTGTACCTTTAAGACCTGGCTGGCTGTAGGATTCGCATTCTAATCAGTATTCTGCAACTTGATTTTGTCTGTTTGCACTGTTTGAGAGCACATTTCCACTCCATCTGACGAAGGAGCAGTGCTCCGAAAGCTTATGGTATTTGCTACCAAATAAACCTGTTGGACTTTAACCTGGTGTTGTGAGACTTCTTACTGTGTTCACCCCAGTCCAACGCCGGCATCTCCACATCATGCCTAATGTCCGTCATAGGTGTGTAGATAAGGGTAGCGCAGTTAACATGAATTTCTGCAAAACCTTTGACAAGGTCCCACATGGGACACTGATAAAGAAGGTAAAAGCAGATGGGATCCAGGGTAACTTGGAAAGGTGGATCTAAAACTGGCTTAGTGGCAGAAGACTGGTTGTGTGCAGCCGCTGTCCAGTGGAGTACCACAGGGGTGTCTGTACCTGTAAAGACTTGATTACCTGTTAAGACTCGCATTCCAATTGAGTCTCTGTCTACATATGCCGTGTTTGTGAACCCAACTCTCGATTCACCTGATGAAGGAGCAGTGCTCTGAAAGTTTGTGATAACATATAAACCAGTCGGACTTTAACCTGGTGTCATGAGACTTCATACTGTGCCCACCCCAGTCCAATGCCGACATCTCCACATCATGGGTACCACAGGGAACAGTGCTAGGTCCCTTATTGTTCGACATATATAAACAATATAGATGTGTATGTGTGCGCGTGCATGCATGCGGTGGGTTTGGGAGAGATGATAAGCAAGTTTGCAGATGACACAAAGATTGGCACGGTAGTTAGTGAGGAAGGAAGTTCTCCTTTGCAGGAAGCTATAGGCAGGTTGGGCAGCTGGAATTTAATCCTGAAAAGTGCAAGGTGGTGCACTCTGGAAGGAGGAACAAGATAAGGGGGTACTCAATGATTGGCAAGACACCAGGAAGCACAGGGGAATAGAGGGATCTGGGGGTGCTTGTTCACAGATCCCTGAAGGCAAAGAGATTCACCAGGATGTTGCCTGGCTTGGAGCTTTTGAGCAATGAGGAGAGGCTGGATAGTTTTGGGTTGTTTTCTTTAGAGCAAAGAAGGTTGAAGGGGGGGGGGCCTGCTTGAGGTGCAGAAGATTATGAGGGGTATGGACATGGCAGGCAGGAGGCAGCTTTTATCCTTAGTTGAAGGGTCAATAACGAAAGGGCATAATTTTAGGGCGAGGGATAGGAGGCTGAGAGAGGATCTGAGGAAACATTCTTTCACCCAGAGGGTGCTGGGAGTCTGGAATTCACTGCCTACAAGGGTAGTAGAGATGCAAAACCTCACATCGTTTAAAAGGTATGTGGATAAGCACATGGAATGTCATAACATTCAAAGTTACGGGAGAAGTGCTGCAAAGTGGGTTTAGTGTAGTTTTGTCTGTGCAGACTCAATGGGCCGAAGGGCCTCTTCTGTACTGTATAGCTCGACAAATCTGATGCTGGAATCTATTTTTAAGACGGGGTGGAAAATCTCCTTTGAAAAATTATTGCAATTCTTTGAGGATGTAACAAGCAGGGTGGATAACTGGGGGAAAAAAAAAAATCAGCAGATATTTGGATTTCCAAAAGGCATCCAGTGAGATGCCACACGAAAGGTTACCAAACAAGATAAGAGCTCGTGGTGTTGGGGAGGTAGTACTTTTGCATGGATAGGTGATTGATTAACTAACAGCAAACAGAGAGTCTGGATCGATGGGTCATTTTCAAGTTGGCAAACAATAATTAGTGAGGGAGCCACAGGGATCAGTGCTGGCATCTCATCTGTTCACGATATATGTTACTGTCTTGAATGAAGAGAGTCAAGTCCACTGTAGCATAATTTTCTGACTTTACAAAGCAAGGTAGGCAAGCAAGTTGTGAAGAGTACACGAGAGTCTACAAAAAGATATTGATAGCTTAATGATGTGGGTTAAAATTTGGCAGATAGTGTATGATATGGAAAAATGTGAGATTATCCACTTTAGCACAGTAGTAAAGCAGAATATTATTTAAATAGAATGAGATTGATGTGGTAGAGGAATTGGAGTATCCTCATGCATGAAACATAAAATGTAAGCATACAGGTACTGCAATAAATTAGGACGGCAAAAGGAATGTTGTCCTTTATTGCAAGAGGGATGGAATACAAAATTGGGAAGTTTTGCTACAACGCTACAGGATGGCAGTGAAACCACACCTCGGAGTACTGTGCACAGTTTAGGTCTCTTTACTTAAAGAGGGATGTACTTGCATTGGGATAGTTCAGTGAAGGCTCCCTGGATTGATTCCTGAGATGAAAGAGTTTCTTAAGAGAAAAGGTTGAGTGGGTTGGATCCATACTCATTGGTGTTAAGAAGAATGAGAGGTGATCCTATTCAAACATATCAGATTCTGAGGGAGCATGACAAGGCAGTTGTTGAATGTTTCCCCTTGTGGAATCTAGAACAAGGAGACACTTTCAGAATAAGGGGTATCCATTCAAGACAGAGATGAGGATAAATTTCTTCTTTGAAGGTCATTATCTTTGGAGTTCTCTATCCCAGAGAGTAGTGGAGGCTGGGTCATTGAATCTATTCAAGGTTGATTTCTGATCTACAAGAGAGAGTCAAGGGTTATGGGGAAAGCTGAGTTGAGGCATTGATTAGATCAGCCATGATCTAACGGAGTGACAGAGCAGGCCCGATGAGCTGAACGGGCTATTCCTGCTCCTATTTCTCATGTTCTTGTTTATCAGAGCTGTGTTTTATGAAAGGTCAGACAATACTAGTGATACAACTGTCAATCTAGTCTTGCATACACTACAGAATTCTATATGAAGTAAAAGAGGTAAAAGAGGGAGAGGTGTGGCATTGTTAGTCAAGGGCAGTATTACGGTGGCAGAAAGGACATTTGATGAGGACCCGTTTACTGAGGTAGTTTGGGCTGAGGTTAGAAACAGGAAAGGAGAGGTCACCCTGTTGGGAGTTTTTTTATAGACCTCCGAAAAGTTCCAGAGATGTAGAGGAAAAGATTGCAAAGATGATTCTGGATAGGAGCGAAAGTAACAGGGTAGTTGTACTGGGGGACTTTAACTTTACAAATATTGACTGGAAAAGCTATTGTTAGAGTACTTTAGAGGGGTCGGTTTTTGTCCAATGTGTGCAGGAAGGCTTCCTGACGCAGTATCTAGATAGACCAACAAGAGGCGAGGCCACATTGGATTTGGTACTGGGTAATGAACCAGGCCAGGTGTTAGATTTGGAGGTAGATGAGCACTTTGCTGACAGTGACCACAATTCGATTACGTTTACCTTAGCAATGGAAAAGGATAGGTATATACCAAAGGGCAAGAGTTATAGCTGGGGGAAAGGAAATTATGATGCGATTAGGCGAGATTTAGAAGGAAACTGCAGGGGATGGGCACAATTGTAATGTGGAACTTGTTCAAGGAACAGCTACTACGCATCCTTGATAAATATGTACCTGCAGGGAGGAAGCAGACGTGTGAGGGAACCGTGGTTTACTAAGGAGGTTGAATCTCTTGTGAAGAGGAAGAAGGAGACTTATGTTAAGATGAGATGTGAAGGCTCAGTTAGGGCACTTGAAAGTTACAAGTTAGCCAGGAAGGACCTAAAGAAAGAGTTAAGAAGAGCCAGGAGGGGACATGAGAAGTCTTTGGCAGATGGGATCAAGGAAAACCCTAAAGCTTTCTATAGGTATGTCAGGAGTAAAAGAATGACTAGGGTAAGATTAGGGCCAGTCAAGGACAGGAGTGGGAAGTTATGCGTGGAGTCTGAAGAGATAGGAGAGGCACTAAATGAACATTTATCGTCAGTATTCACACTGGAGAGGGACAGTGTTGTCGAGGGGAGTACTGAGATGCAGACTGTTGGACTGGATGGGATTGATGTTCATAAGGAGGAGGTGTTAGCAATTCTGGAAAGGGTAAAAATAGATAAGTCCCCTGGGCCGGATGGGATTTATCCTAGGATTCTCTGGGAGGCTAGAGAGGAGATTGCAGAGCCTTTGGCTTTGATCTTTGTGTCGTCATTATCTACAGGAACAGTGCCAGAAAACTGGAGGATAGCAAATGTTGTCCCCTTGTTCAAGTAGGGACAACCCTGGTAATTATAGACCGGTGAGCCTTACTTCTGTTGTGGGCAAAGTATTGGAAAGGATTATAAGAGATAGGATTTATAATCAACTAGAAAGGAATAATTTGATTAGGGATAGTCAGCACGGTTTTGTGAAGGGTAGGTCGTGCCTCACAAACCTTATTGAGTTCTTTGAGAAGGTGACCAAAGAGGTGGATGAGGGTAAAGTGGTTGATGTGGTGTACATGGATTTCAGCAAAGCGTTTGATAAGGTTCCCCATGGTAAGCTTTTGCAGAAAATACGGACACATGGGATTGAGGGTGATTTAGTGGTTTGGATCAGGAATTGGCTAGCTGTAAGAAAACAGAGGGTGGTGGTTGATGGGAAATATTCATCCTGGAGTTCAGTTACTAGTGGTGTACCGCAAGGATCTGTTTTGGGGCCACTGCTGTTTGTCATTTTTATTAATGACTTGGATGAGGGCGTGGAAGGATGGATTAGTAAATTTGCGGATGACACTGAAGTCGGTGGAGTTGTAGACAGTGCGGAGGGAACTGGCAGGTGACAGAGGGACATAGATAAGCTGCAGAGCTGGGCTGAGAGGTGGCAAATGGAGTTTAATGCGGAAAAGTGTGAGGTGATTCACTTTGGAAGGAGTAACAGGAATACAGAGTACTGGGCTAATGGTAAGATACTTGGTAGTCTGGATGAACAGAGGGATCTGGGTGTCCATGTGCATAGATCCCTGAAAGTTGGCACCCAGGTTGATAGGGTTGTTAAGAAGGCGTACAGTGTGTTAGCTTTTATTGGTAGAGGGATTGAGTTTCAGAGCCAGGAGGTCATGCTGCAACTGTACAAAACTCTGGTGCGGCCGCATTTGGAGTATTGCGTATAGTTCTGGTCGCCGTATTATAGGAAAGATGTGGAAGTGTTGGAAAGGGTGCAGAGGAGATTTACCAGGATGTTGCCTGGTATGGTGGGAAAATCGTATGAGGAAAGGCTGAGGGGCTTGAGGTTGTTTTCGTTAGAGAAGAAGAAGGTTAAGAGGTGACTTAATAGAGGCATACAAGATAATCAGAGGATTAGATAGGGTGGATAGTGAGAGCCTTTTTCCTCGGATGGTGATGGCTAGCACGAGGGGACATAGCTTTAAATTGAGGGGAGAGAGATATAGGACAGATGTTAGAGGTAGGTTCTTTACTCAGAGAGTAGTAAGGGTGTGGAATGCCCTGCCTGCAGCAGTAGTGGACTCGTCAATATTAAGAGCATTCAAATGGTTATTGGATAAACATATGGATGATATTGGAATAGTGTAGGTTAGAGGGGCTTTAGATTGGTTCCACTGGTCGGCGCAACATCGAGGGCCGAAGGGCCTGTACTGCGCTGTAATGTTCTCTGTTCTAAGTGGAGTTTTAATGATCTTTGTTTCCAGTCTTTTGGAATTGGCATTGCAGAGCAGATACCAAAATAATGATTCAACCAGAGATGAAGGGACTGAGCAATAATGAAACTAGATAAATTTGAGTTATATTCTTTGGAGATAAGATTTAGAGGTAATTTGACTATGGTGTTTAAAATAATGAAAGAAATTAACAGAATAGGTAGAGAATATTTCTTGCCACATTCAAGAATGAAGCACAGAAGCCCAGAATTAGAGACATAATTTTAGAATTTGAACTACACAGTCAAGAATAAATCCAAGAAAAGCTTCACAAAAAAGGAAGCGTGCACATACAAAACAGCACACAGATCATAAGCACAGAATCAATTGAATCAAAAGATAAACACATTTGAGAAGTAGGGTCTTATAAAATACGGAGAAAAGGCAAGATTAAAAAGATATGGAACAGGTTCAATAGGGCAAATTGCTTCCTTCTGTTTCTAAATTGTTTAAAAGTTATGAATGGAAACTTTAATTTCTGGCTTTAAAATACCCACATGCTCTCGTGTGAGAAACCACAGAGCTGGTTTGAACAGAACGGGTTTAAGCCCAATGACCTTGTCAACATAATATAAAAGCAAATTACTACAGATGCTGAAATATGAAACAAAAACAGAAAATGCTGGAAAATCTCAGCAGGTCTGATAGCATCTGTGGAGAGAGAGCAGAGCTAATGTTTCAAGTCTGGATGACGCTTTGCCTTAGCTCTCTTTGGTAACCTTGTCAACAATGCTGCTCAAGGCACTGCTGTGTGGGAAAACCACCTATGCAAATTGACCAGCTATTACTGCGCTTCCTCCTTTATCTTGCAATGTTGCTGCCAGCAAGAATACAGTAAGCCAAGTCTGATTACTATCAAATTGGAAAATCTGACTGTTCAGCTCTACATAAATAGCGGAGTTATTTCACTTAAATAATAGCTATTTTTTTCAAAAGTCTGTCAAGACAAATATGACAATTAATTTAATTTTGGGCAACCATGTTAATGTCACTTGGTAGTACAGAACTTGAGATTTGCTGAAAGAAAGAGACATATTGTTGAAGCTTTTGCATTGCATTCATCAGGACAGATACAAGAATGCAAAATTTTAAAAGAAGAAACAATTTATACTGCATGAGAAAAGGGTGCAGATTGGTAGCAAATTGACTCTGATTGGTCAAGGCATTGCCAAAGAGAATGTATCAGAGAATTATTGCCCCCATGCTTTTATTTAATTCAAAAAACCTCCAATGCCTGAATACGTTCCTTTTGCCTGCAGAGGACAGGGTCCCTGCTTATGAATACATGTAGTTTCTCGAAGCTTAAGAAAACCATATTGCGAGTCCAACTAATAATATTAAACTGGTTGTTAGTTCCGCGATTGAACAGCACTTGCTGAACAACCCTGAGTGTGCTAAGGTTCAATCCCTACACTGACTGAGGTTATTCATGAAGGCCCCAACCTTCTTGACCTGGCTCCTTGCCCGAGGTGTGATGACCCTCAGGTTAAATCACTGCCAATCAGCTCTCCCCTTCAAAGGGGAGAGAAGCCTATGGTCATCTGGGACTATGTCGACTTTATCTCACTTTACTTAACCTTTTACTGAATGAGCAGAGATTTCCTCCAATATTGGAAAGACCAAAGCCATTGTTTTTGGTTCGCCACCCAAAGCTCCATCCCCTAGCTAGCGACACTTCTTTTCTGACAATAGCCTGAGTAAGCCAGCCTATTTGCAACATTGGCACATTTGACCCCAAGAAGGGCTTCTGACATCATACTGCCACCATCATTAATACTGTCTATTTCCACCTCCATAACATCCTTCACCCTGTCTCATCTCAACTGTGTTGCTGAATCCCTCATTCATATCCTTGTAACCTCTAGACTTTATTATAGAATCTACAGTGCAGGATGCCGCCATTTGGCCCATCGAGCCTGCACTGACAACAATCCCATCCCCGTAACCTCACATATTTACCCTCCTAGCCCCCCGACACTGAGGGGTAATTTATCATGGCCAATCAACCTAACCTGCACATCCTTGGACTGTGGGAGGAAACCAGAGCACTTGGAGGAAACCCACGCAGACACAGGGAGAACATGCAAACTCCACACAGACAGTGACCTGAGGGCAGAGTCGAACCCAGGTCCCTGGCACTGTGAGGCAGCAATGCTAACCACTTTGCTGCCCATATTACTCCAACACAATCCTTGCTGATCTATCATCCTCTGTGAACCTGTGGTCATCCAAAACTCAGGTGACCTAAAATGGCTCTCCATCAAGCAATACTTAGATTTAAAAATTTTGTTTTCAAATTTTTTCATGGCTTTGGCCCTGCCTCCCGTTGCAACCTCCTCCAGTCCCACAATCATTTGGGATATCAGCATTCCTCCAATTCTAGACACTTGAACATCCCCAATTTTAATCGCTCCATCACTAGTGGAAATGGCAATTTAGTTTTCGCATAAAAAGCCAACAGTACAGCCAGCTTGCCACTAACATTATATTTTTACAAACACAAGATGTAATTTTAATTGCAAGCAGGAAACCAATAGTTTATTAATTTCCCACCAGTTTGCCATAATTCGCAGTCACAACTTTAATCACAAAGCCTCATTAACATTCTGTTAGTGCATCTCTAATTCAAACAAGAAATCAGAAGTAAATGGTTGCACCCTTTGGAAAAATGAGCAGCCCGCAGAGCAGATGGCTGGCACTCAAGTAAGTGCAAGAAAAGAAAAGGAGGAGAGATAAAACTTACCTTGTGGTCCTCTTCAATGTCTTGATATTCTTCAAATTGGCCTTCATTTGGTAGGAAATCTACAGAAGCTTTTTTATTCGTGCCAAAATTAAAATTGCTGTTGGGGCTTGACACATCTGTTAAAATCATATCTATGCCACTTCCTGGTAATTAAGTACACCAGGGCATTTTAACTGCCTATGCTCCTAGTTTCTGACATCTGGGTAGGGTTAGAATTGCCCACTTAAGATCTGAAAATATCCATATGTAAACATACGTGCAGCAGGTCTAAATAGTATACTGAAAAATAATCCACAGTGACTTAATGAGAAACTATTATTTCAGGATTCAATCGTGTCAGACAAGATGACAGCCAGGCATGATAGAAATAACGTCAGGAAATGGACAGGAAAAGGGTGACTCTTACAGGAAGAGACTGATAATAAATAGGACCTTTAAAATTATGAGGTCGTCCATGCGTATTCATGAGATTTTTTAAAAATAGATTTGTGGGACATTGCCCATCCCTAGTTGCCCTTGGATGGCAGTTGAAAGTCAACCACATTGCTGTGGCTCTGGAGTCACATGTAGGACAGACCAGGTAAGGATGGCAGATTTCCTTCCCTAAAGCACATTTGTGAACCAGATGGGTTTTTCTGACAATCAACAATGGTTTCATGGTTATCAGTAGATTCTTAATTCCAGATATTTGTATTGAATTCAAATTCCACCATCTGCCACGGCGGGATTCGAACCCGGGTCCACAGAACATTAGCTGAGCTTCTAGATTAATAGCCTGGCAATAATACCACTAGGCCATCACCTTCCCCAAGTTTGAATATCTGCTGCTTCACCAAAGTAACAGCAGCTTGTATTTATATAGTGCTGTTAATGTAGTAAAATTATCCCAAGATTACCTGCTTCCACCTCCATATCACCCTGCCACAACTCATCTTCTGTTGAAACCCTCATCCTTGCCTTTGTCACCAATAGACCAGAGCACTCCAATGCTTTTCCAGCTGGTTTTTCAACTTCTACCCTCTGGAAACTTCAGTTCATCTAAACCAATGCTGTCCATGCCTTAACTTGGACAAAATTCCATTCACTTATCACCTGCATTCACTGATCCACAGTGACTGCCGGTCTGGCAATGCATTCGTTTTGAAAATCCTCATCACTAAAATCTAACATTATTCAGTCATACAAACCCTCAGATCTCTTCACACCTACAAATTCTGACCTTTTAAGCATTCCTGATTTTAACTGCGCCTCCATCTGTGGCCTTTAGCTGCCTAGGCCCTATGTTCCGGAATGCTCTTCCTTCAAAATGCTCCTTCAAAGTTATTTCTGACAGGTGTGCAATATATTATTGGGATTATCTATTTACAACAATTGAATGTGTTAAAATCATATTTTAGGTTATATTCCACTACCATATTCATTTTTCTGGAAGTATAATTCAACAGGCTTGACTATCATGCAGTCATTTTCAGGCCAGATGTTTCAGAATGCAGGTGAATGTGATCAGTGTGCCAGCGAGTGGTCAGAGAAACCCGTGAAAAGTTTTAAAATGAAACAGAAACAGCATGTTTGAAAAGCAACCTTTACATTTCTCCACCACATGTTCTATTTCTTGCATTTTATAGTTTAAACCACTACCTGGAAGTCCTCTCACAAGTCACTTACTATCCTGACTTGGAAATATACCACCATTTCTTCACTGTCACTGGGTCAAAACCTTTGAACTCCCTCCCATTATTGTGGGTGTACCTACGCCACAGGGACTGCAGCAGCTCAAGGAGGCAGCTCATCACCACCTTCTCATTTATTGCGAGGAGATTTGAATACAAAAGTAGGGAGGTTATGCTTCAGTTGCACAGGGCATTGAGACCACATTTGGAGTACTGTGTACATTGTTGTTCACCTTATTTAAGGAACGATGCATTGTAAGCAGTGCAGAAAAGGGTTACCATATTAATACATAGAACGGGTGCATTGCCTTACAAGGAAAGATTGCACAGGCTAGGCTTGTATCCACTGGAGTTTAAGATGGGACTTGATTGGAACATACAAGATCCCAAGGGGTCTTAACATGGCGGATGTGGAAAGGATGTTTCCTCTTTCCAGAGAATCACTTAAGAAATAAGGCTTCACCTATTTCTAATGGAGGTAACGTCAAATAATTTCTCCGAGAGGGTCATGAGTTTTTGGGACTCTCTTCCAGAGAAAGTGGTGGAAACAGAGTCTATGAATATTTTAAAGGCAAAGATGGAAAGATTCTTGGTGGGCAAGGGGGGTGTGAAAGGTCATGGGGGGTAGATAGGATCTGAGGTTACTATCAATGATTTTTTTTGAAATGGCAGAGAAGGCTCAAGGGCTGAATGGTCGACTCCCTTGTTTGTATGTTCTCAAGGGCAATTAAGGACGGACAATAAATGCTGGTGTAGCCAGCAACGCCTGTAAATGAATTTTAAAACTTTTTAGCCTGATGATTCACATCTACAAATGCATATGATTAAAGACCAACACATGGTGCATCTAAAAACATACAGGGTATTTGATAGCAGAAAGTAACCTAACCTTCTGGCCAGTCAGATAGTACAAGTCATGAATGCTTGGGTACTAGCTCATTTTTAAGGTGGTAATGGATCTATGCAAATTGATACCCCACTTCTTCAATGACAGTTTACAGATTCAAGTAGCATTAAAATTTGCAATTTAAATAAAACAAATATATGATTCAAAAACCATATTTATACTCAAAAGGAAATAAAAATGCCAAACTCATCAACTGAAGTAAAAACAGATCACTTGATATGTAGAGGAATAGTTGCTTAACCAACATTAAAAGCTCTCTCTTTCACAAAGAAAAGTTTACTAAAAACAGCTAAAAACTAAAAACTAAAAACATTTTATTCAAATTTTCTGTCTTAGTTTTGGGAGTAGGTGGTCATTGGACTGAGCAGATAGCCCATTTTAATTTTCGTGCCATTGATTTCAAATGAAATTAAAGTTAGGCATGTTCTACAATGGCTGAGAAATCCACTCAGATTACTCCCAGGCAGTGATGACTATGAAAATTTACCTCAACATGTACCTCAGCATATACAACATGTGGGGGGGGGGAAATAACATAGCCTCGGCTAATCATTCAATTTTGCTCAATACTTTACTTGTTGCTGTGGATGCATCACCTCAAATTATTCCCACCAGAACCACACCACTGTCATACAGCACGGAAATTGCACTTGCAACCCAATTTAATGCAGTTCAAAACGCTTTCTTCAGATACAATCCACGTTTGGAAGGGAAGTATCTAGAGGCATTTTCATGGAGTTCAAAGTGACAATGGACTTCCTAAAAATATTATTGAATTTTTTATATACACTTAGATAGCAGAATTGGTGCTAGAAAGGTCAGGAAAAGTAGGTTATTCTCCTTCACATTTCAAAAGAAGTAAACCTTTAGTAATCAGACATGGTTCTCACTGAATGCCAGCTCTCTGACTATAATCATGCACGCCACCTAGTGGCCAGATAAAGCTATAGTGTTAATTCCAGGTCTTCATCACACTATACTTTAACGCTTGCAAATAAAATCCAATCAAAATATAATGCTTCAGAGTTTAAAATGAATTATATCTTATGAATAGGAAAAAAAACCCATCATGTTTCCTAAGCAACTAACCCCCAAAATTTAGAGAGAAACAAGACATATAACCCCTGATATTCTGATCATGGCGAAAAGTCGATTGAGCAAGCCATGGCATAGGTACTCATGGCCTGCTAACTCGGAGATGATGCTCCAAATTTTCTAACCGAAGTACCGCCACTAAATTTGAATATCTTCTCAAAAGATCTGGAACTGTACTATAATTAGCCAAGTTGCAGATAAAGTTGCATCTCAGCACTGATGCAAAGTTGTAAAGGTGAAAGATAACCCAATTGGTTAACCTGGCCACCTTTTGCTGTTCCTCAGCTGTCACCTCCATTTCCAGAAAAAGTGCATTATGCGCTCAAGAAAAACAGGCAAGTGTGCAAAAGGACAGTGTTTCTGTACAAGGCTTCAAAAGGGTTCCTCCCAAAAGTAACAGCAGTTCCAACTTAGGTTTGTGCCTGGTTTTATGGGCTCTACAAGAAATATGAAATCCAAAACTGAGTTGCATTACCTTTTGCATTTACTAATTTTGAAGTTGAAGAGTTAGTGTTCCTGCTGAAGGAAGTAGTGCAACAAAGAACGTTGGCTGTATTTGGAGTTGCAGGCTACCCTCAAACAAGACAAAGTGGAAACTGCATGGAGGAAGGGTACCAATGGAATCAAAGGAAGAAATATGCTGGGCATCAGGAGGAATACAAAGTTAAATGTACTCTGAATTTTGCACACAAAATATGAAACCAGACAAATGCGAAGATGAGAATGCTACACAAACTTAAAACGGGAGATGCTGCTTCAAATATTGCACACTATGATTTCTCTTTCGAAGCAACACTTCCATTGTTCCAAGCTACTGAATATATATCTTGAAGTAGCAGCAGAGCTGTAACATTGGTTTCAGTCTTCCCAATATTAAATTGGAGGAAACTGTGTTTTTTCCAGTATTGAATGTTGAACAAACTGACAACTCAAGAGACAGCAGATGCTTAAGTGAGGTAAAACTGGGTGTTGGTATACATGTGGAATGTGGCAGTGTTTAATACTGATCTAATATCAAAATTATCTTCTGAGCCTATTGAAAATGCAGAAACAAATGCTTTAGAATACAGAACATAGAACAGTACAGCACAGGAACAGGACCTTCGGCCCACGATGTTGTGCCGAACACGACACCAAATTAAACTAATCCCTTCTGCCTGCCCTTGGTCCATATTCGTCTATTGCTGGCATATTCATGTGCTTATCTAAAAGCTTCTTAAATGCCCGTCATAGTTGTCTGCATCACCACCCCGAGCAGTACCTTCCAGACATCTACCACTCTTTAAAAAAAAAACTTGTCCCTCACATCTCCTTTGAACTTTCTTCCTCTCACCTTAAGTGCATGTCCCCTAGTATCAACATTTCAACTCTGGGAAAAAGATTCTGGGATCCAGGATGTCGCTGGGCGAGTCCCAGAAATCCTGAGGTGGGAGGGAGAGGAGCTGGAGGTAGCGGTACATATTGGTACCGCTGATGTGGGTAGGAAGGGGGAAGGGGTCATGAAAAGAGAGTATAGGGAATTAGGGAGAGAGCTGTGAAGGAGGAAAGCAAAGGTAGTAATCTCAGGATTGCTGCCTGTGCCACGGGAAGGTGAGGGCAGGAATGGAGTGAGGTGGAGGATGAATGTGTGGCTGAGGGACTGGTGCAGGGGGCAGGGATTCAGGTTCCTGGACCATTGGGACCTCTTCAGGGGCAGGTGTGACCTGTACACAAAAAACGGGTGGCACTTGAATCCCAAGGGGACCAATATCCTGGCAGGAAGGTTGGCTAAGGCTACTGGGGAGAGTTTAAACTAGATAGGTTGGGGGGAGGGGATCAAAATGAGGTGACTGAGAGTGAGGAAGGTAGCTCGCAAACAGAGAAGGGTTATAGGCAGTGCAAGACGGCGGATGGACAGGGAATAGAGAAGGGGAGAGCTCAGACCAAAGGATTGAGATGTGTTTACTTTAATGCCAGGAGTATAGTGAATAAAGGGGATGAGCTCAGAGCATGGATCGATGCCTGGAAGTATGATGTGGTGGCCATTACGGAGATTTGGATGTCTCAGGGACAGGACTGGATACTCCAGGTGCCGGGATTCAGATGTTTCAGGAAGGACAGGGAGGGAGACAAGCGAGGGGGTGGAGTGGCACTGCTGATCAGGGATAGTGTCACAGCTGTAGAGAAGGTGTATGCTGTGGAAGGATTGTCCACCGAGTCTCTGTGGGTGGAAGTTCAGAGTGGGAAGGGACCGGTCACTTTGCTGGGAGTTTTCTATAGGCCGCCCAATAGTAACAGGGAGGTGGAGGAGCAGATAGGGAAACAGATCCTGGAGAGTTGCAATAATAGCAGAGTTGTTGTGATGGGAGACTTTAATTTCCCAAACATAGATTGGAATATCCCTAGGGTAAGGGGATTGGGTGGGGAAGAGTTCGTTAGGTGTGTTCAGGAGGGTTTCCTGACACAGCATGTGGACAAGCCTACAAGAGGAGAGGCTGTACTTGATCTGATACTGACCAATGAACCTGGACAGGTGTCAGATCTCTGTGGGAGAGCATCTTGGGGATAGCGATCATAACTATCTCCTTTAGGCTTGCATTGGAAGATCAGGCAAGCTAGGAAAGTGTTTATATGGAGTAAGGGGAAATATGAAGACATTAAGACAGCAAATTAGAGTAGTAAATTGGAAGGAGGTATTCTCGGGGAAATGTACTGAAGAGAGGTGGCAGTTTTTCAAGGAATGTCTGTCTAGAGTTCTACAGGACAACATTCCGAGCAGACAGGAAGGTGTTGGTCAGTTAAAGGAACCGTGGTGCACGAAAGCTGTGCGGGACCTAGTCGAGAAGAAAAGGAAAGCGTACAAAAGGCTCAGAGAGCTTGGCAAAGATAGGGATTTAGAAGAGTATACGGCTTGTAGGAAGGGACTAAAGAAGGAAATTAGGAGAGCCAGAAGGGGTCACGAGAAGGCCCTGGCAGGTAGGATTAAGGAGAACCCTAAGGTGTTCTATAAATATGTGAAGAGTAAAAGGATGAGACATGACGGAATAGGGCCTATAAAAGGTGAAGGCGGGAAAGTCTGTACGGAACCAGTAGAAATGGCAGAGGTGCTTAATGAGTGTTTTGCCTCGGTTTTCACAGAGGAGAAGGACCTGGGTGGATGTACTGCGGGCGTGCGGTGGACTGAAAGGATTGAGTATGTGGATTTTAAGAAAGAGGTCGTGCTGGAATCTTTGAATGGCATCAAGATAGATAAGTCGCCAGGTCCGGATGGGATGTACCCCAGGTTACTGTGGGAGGCGAGGGAGGAGATTGCAGAGCCTCTGGCGATGATCTTTGCGTCGTCGATGGAGACGGGAGAGGTGCCGGAGGATTGCAGATGTGGTTCCTATTTTCAAGAAGGGGAATAGGGATCATAGAAATCATAGAAACCCTACAGTGCAGAAGGAGGCCATTCGGCCCATCGAGTCTGCACCAACCACAATCCCACCCAGGCCCTACCCCCACATATTTTACCCACTAATCCCTCTAACCTACGCATCCCAGGACTCTAAGGGGCAATTTTTTTAAACCTGGCCAATCAACCTAACCCGCACATCTTTGGACTGTGGGAGGAAACCGGAGCACCCAGAGGAAACCCACGCAGACACGAGGAGAATGTGCAAACTCCACACTGACAGTGACCCGAGCCGGGAATCGAACCCGGGACCCTGGAGCTGTGAAGCAGCAGTGCTAGCCACTGTGCTACCGTGCCGCCCTAATTACCTGGGATAGCCCAGGTAATTACCGACCGATGAGTCTAACCTCAGTGGTTGGTAAACTGATGGAGAAGATCCTGAGGGACAGGATATATGAGCATTTAGAGAGGTTTAGTATGCTCAAGAATACTCAGCATGGCTTTGTCGAGGGCAGATCGTGCCTTACGAGCCTGGTGGAGTCCTTTGAAAATGTGACTAAACACATTGACGAAGGGAAGGCGGTAGATGTGGTTTATATGGATTTTAGCAAGGCGTCGATAAGGTCCCCCATGCAAGGCTTCTAGAAAAAGTGAGAGGGCATGGGATCCAAGGGGCTGCTGCCCGGTGGATCCAGAACTGGCTTGCCCAAAGGAGGCAGAGAGTGGGTATAGATGGGTCTTTTTCTAATTGGAGGTCGGTCACCAGTGGTGTGCCCCAGGGATCCGTTCTGGGACCCTTGCTGTTTGTCATTTTCATAAATGACCTGGATGAGGAAGCGGAGGGATGGGTTGGTAAGTTTGCCGACGACACGAAGGTTGGTGGGGTTGTGGATAGTCTGGAGGGATGTCAGAAGTTACAGAGGGACATAGATAGGATGCAAGACTGGGCGGAGAAGTAGCAGATGGACTTCAACCCAGATAAATGAGTCATGGTCCATTTTGGTAGGACAAATGGGATGAAGGAGTACAATATAAAGGGAAAGACTCTTAGTACGGTAGAGAATCAGAAGGACCTTGGGGTCCGGGTCCATAGGACTCTAAAATCGGCCCCGCAGGTGGAGGAGGTAGTTAAGAAGGCGTATGGTGTGCTGGCCTTTATCAATTGAGGGATTGAGTTTAGGAGTCCGGGGATAATGATGCAGCTATACAAGACCCTCGTCAGACCCCACTTGGAGTACTGTGCTCAGTTCTGGTCACCTCACGATAGGAAGGATGTGGAAAAGATTGAAAGGGTGCAGAGGAGATTTACAAGGATGTTGCCTGGATTGGGTGGCATGCCTTATGAGGATAGGCTGAGGGAGCTCGGTCTTTTCTCCTAAGAGAGACGAAGGATGAGAGGAGACCTAATAGAGAGGTATAAGATGTTGAGGGGCATAGATCGGGTGGACTCTCAGAGGCTTTTTCCCAGGGTGGAAATGTCTGCTACGAGAGGACACAGGTTTAAGCTGCTGGGGGGTAGGTACAGGGGAGATGTTAGGGGTAAGTTTTTCACACAGAGGGTGGTGGGCGAGTGGAATTGGCTGCTGTCAGTGGTGGTGGAGGCGAACTCAATAGGGTCTTTTAAGAGACTCCTGGATGAGTACATGGAGCTTAATAGGATGGAGGGTTATAGGTAGGTCTTGAAGGTAGGGATGTGTTCGGCACAACTTGTGGGCCAAAGGGCCTGTTTGTGCTGTAGTTTTTCTATGTTTCTAAGATTCTGACTGTCAACTCTATCTTTGCCTCTCAAAATTTTATAGACTTCTATCAGGTCTCCGCTCAGCCTACGTGCTTCAGAGAAAACAGCCCTAGTTTGTCTGGCCTCCCCTACAGCTCATACCCTCTAATCCAGGCAGCATCCTCGTAAACCTCTTCTGCACTGTCCAAAGACTCCACATCCTTCCTGTAAACGTGGCAATCAGAATTGAACGTAATACTCTAAGTGCGGCCTAATCAGAGTTTTATAAAGCCGCAACCTGGCATCCTGAATCTTGTACTCAATGCCCCGAACAATAAAGGCAAGCATGCCAAACGCCTTCTTTCCCATTCTATCTGCTTGTGTGGCCACTTTCAGGGAGATATGGACTTGAACCACAAGATCCCTCACTGCTGTTCAGGGTCCTGCCATTAACAGTATACTTATCCTTAACATTTGATCCCCTAAAGTGTAACACCTCACACTTGCCCAAATTAAACTTTCTCGATGATTTTCCAAAAGATGAACACAGCTATCCTAACCACTCTGTCGATACACACTTCCTGGCCTCAATATCTTACATATCATGTTCTTATTACTTTTGTGGAAATACTATTCCTACCATCAAATTGCTATGTTCACTTTCTAACATAAACTGGTCACATTATCCAGATTGTAATGGCACCACACTACCTCACTTCTGTATCTTTCAGCTCTTTGTGCACCGAAAAGAAGTCCCTATACACAAACTTATCTATTCCTCCACCATCCAAATTGCCATAAGCTTTTCTATACAATCATAAACAATATAAAATCGAAGCATTAACTCAAATAATCTTAATTGCATGTCCGAATGCTATAGATCAATTATTCCCCCGCTCTATAATTCTACTTTTAAAAATTTATTTATGGGATGTGGACTTCAGTGGCTGGACCAGCATTTATTGCCTATCAGAAGATTGAAGTGGGCTGCCTTCTTGAACCACTGCAGTCCATGTGGTGCAGGTATACCCACAGTGTTGTCAGGGAGGGAGTTCCAGGATTTTGTCCCAGCGACAATGAAGGAACGGCGATATATTTCCAAGTCAGGATGGCGAATGGCTTCAAGGAGAACTTCCAAGTGGTGTGTTGCTTTATATCTGCTGCCCTTGTCCTCATAGATGGTAGCAGGCGTGGGTTTGGAAGGTGCTGTCTATGGAGACTTGGTGAGTTCCTGCAGTGCATCTTGTAAATAGTAAACACTGCTGCTACTGTGCGTTGGTAGTGGAGGTGTGAATGCTTGTGGATGAGGTGCCAATCAAGTGAATTGCTTGGCTCTGTATGGTGTCAAGTTTCTTGAGTGTTATTGGAGATGCGTCCATCCAGATAAGAGGATAGTATTCCATCACACTCCTGACATAAACCTTGTCGATGGTTGATAGGATTTGGGGAGTCACGAGGCAAGTTACTTGCCACAGAATTCCTAGCCTCTGACTTGTTCATGTAGCCACAGTATTTATATGGCTAGTCCAGTTAAGTTTCTGATCAATGGTGACCCCAAGGATGTTGATAGTGGGGGATTCAACAATGGTAATGCTACTGACTGTCAAAGGACGATGGTTAAATTCTTTTTTTTGGAGATGGCCATCACCTGGCACTTGTGTGGCAAAAGTGTTACTTGCTTCTTGTCAGCCCAAGTCTGGATAATGTCCGTGTCTCACTGTATTTGGACGTGGACTGCTTCAGTATCTGAGGAATCGCAAATGGTGCTGAACATTGTGCAGTCATCACCTATGCAATCACCAGCAAACATCCGCACTTCTGGTCTTATGGTGGAAGGTCATTGATAAAGCAGCTGAAGATGGTGGAGCCTAGGACACTAACCAGAGGAACTCCTGTAGGGATGTCTTGGAACGGAAATGATTTGACCTCCAACAACACACCACCTTCCTTTGTGCTAGGAATGACTCCAATCCCAGGTTCTCACTGACTCCAATTTTGTTAGGGTTCCTAAATGCCTCGACTATTACACCTGAATATTACTCATCATCATTACGGAAACCAACTCCCTTAGTACAACACCACAGAAAGCCAACTTTGAGAAATAGGATTGGATTTATCATCATCACAGGCATTAGTATACAGTAAGTATTGTTTCTTGCGCGTTATACAGACAAGCATACTATACACAGAGAAGGAAAGGAGAGAGTGCAGAATGTAGTGTTACAGTCATAGCTAGGATGTAGAGAAAGATCAACTTAATATGAGTTAGGTACATTCAAAACAGCACGGTAGCACAGTGGTTAGCACTGCTGCTTCACAGCTCCAGGGACCTGGGTTCGATTCCCGGCTTGGGTCACTGTCTGTGTGGAGTTTGCACGTTCTCCTCGTGTCTGCGTGGGTTTCCTCCGGGTGCTCCGGTTTCCTCCCACAGTTCAAAGATGTGCGGGTTAGGTTGATTGGCCATGCTAAAATTGCCCCTTAGTGTCCTGAGATATGTAGGTTAGAGGGATTAGCGGGTAAATGTGTAGGGATATGGGGGTAGGGCCTGGGTGGGATTGTGGTCGGTGCAGACTCGATGGGCCAAATGGCCTGTTTCTGCACTGTAGAGTTTCTATGATTTCTATGAAAAGTCTGGTGGCAGCAGGGAAGAAGCTGTTCTTGAGTCAGTTGGTACGAAATCTCAGACTTTTGTATCTTTTCCCCGACGGAAGAACACGGAAGAGAGCATGTTCAGGGTGCGGGGGGTCCTTAATTATGCTGGCTGCTTTTCCAAAGCAGTGGGAAATGTAGACCGAGTCAATGGATCGGAGGCTAGTTTGTATGATGGGCTGGGCTTTGTTCATAACGCTTTGTAGTTTGTGATCTTGGACAGAGCAGGAGCCATACCAAGCTGTGATACAACCAGAAAGAATGCTTTCTGTGGTGCATCTGTAAAAGTTGGAGAGAGTCATAGCGGAAGGAAGTAAAGGTGTTGGTGGGCTTTAACAGTAGCATGGAGGGACTGGGACAGGTTGGTGGTGATCTGGACACCTAGAAACTTGAAGCTCTCGACCATTTCCACTTCATCCCCGTGATGTAGGCAGGGGCATGTCCTCCACTACGCTTCCTGAAGTGGATGACAATCTCCTTCATTTTGCTGACATTGAGGGAGAGATTATTGTTGTTGCACCAGTTCACCAGATTCTCTATCTCTTTCCTATATTCCATCTCATCACTGTTTGAGATCCGAACTGATAGCATAATGGTAATGTTACTGTTAGTAACCTAGAAGCCTGAACGAATGTTCCAGAGAAACAAGTTCAAATCCCTCCATGACAGCTGAAGAATTTGAATCCAGTTAATAAATATTAAATAAAATGTATGATCATGAAACTACAAGATTGTCATAAAAAGCCATCTGGTCAATAACTCCATTTCTTAACAGGTCAATAATTTGACTTCAATTCAGGGGCTTCAACTTTAGTTAACTTATGTAGAAACCATTAAACTAATAAAAACAACCTTTCTTCTTTGCTCGTCTTCTCTTCAGCTTCATAAGGCAAACCCTCCATTATTTTGGAA
This sequence comes from Mustelus asterias, assembly GCF_964213995.1. NCBI lineage: Eukaryota > Metazoa > Chordata > Chondrichthyes > Carcharhiniformes > Triakidae > Mustelus > Mustelus asterias. The sequence continues at coordinate 97,959,197 of NC_135808.1, forward strand.
AGATAATAATGACCAGCCAATTTGTTGTAACTCACTTTGATTTTAGTGAGTTCATGCTGCTCCAAATCAGTAGTCAGGAATGACAAATTCCAGCACCCAGAATATTAAACCGGGCAGAAAGAGATTGAAGTAACTGCAATAAAACCAAGATCACAAAAATACCTTCTAGTATCCTTTCATTCTAATATATCACATAATCATGGTAATATTTTACAATGATGACCTCAATCACAAGTAAACTTCACCAAACTAGTCATTCAATCAGGCCCACTACAAACAAATTTTGCTTGGGAGCATTTATCGATGACCACGAAAAACAGCAGAAAAGTACACACTGAAATATTTTATTATTAAACAATAAGAAAACAGATCAATCATTATTCAAAATATACAAAAATTTGAATGAGTAGTAGGCCACTCAGCCCCTCGAGCTTGCTCCACCATTCAATAAGTTCACGGCAGATCTATGTTTAATCTCAATTTCAAAACAATGTCGAAGGTGACTCATTTAATAAACATCCTTCAATTAAAGAAAAACATTCTAGCTGCCTTCGACACAGTGGCACAGTGGTTAGCACTGCTGACTCACAACGCCAGGGATCCAATTGAGATTCCAGCCTTGGGTCACTGTCTGTGTTGAGTTTGCACATTCTCCTCGTGACTGCGTGGGTTTCCTCCAGGTTCCTCCCACATTCCCAAGATGTGGGGTTTAGGTTGAATGTCTTTGCTAAATTGCCCTTTGGTGTCAGGGGACTAGCAGGGTCAATACATGGGGTTACAGGGATAGGACTTGGGTGGGTTGGCGGTGCAGACTTGATGGGCCGAATGGCCTCCTTCTGCATTGTAGGGATTCTATGATTCTAAGAAACGTGAAGAACGGAAACTGATTGGGTAACAGTAACCCTGAACTTGTCTCATTTCAGTTAAAGTCAATGAAATAAAAGGTTGTAAGCATCAGTTAAAATCTATACCAGATTTAATCATAATATTCACTTGATGCACAAAATGCTGCTGCAATGCTCCAGTACAATGTATTAAGTTAGGACATTGGAGTTCGGCTCAGTGGGGGAGCATTTGGTAAACAGAGCTCACAGCGGTACAGTGGTTAGCACTGCTGCCTTACAACGCCAGGGACCCAGAACAAAGAACAAAGAACAGTACAGCACAGGGAACAGGCCCTTCGGCCCTCCAAGCCTGTGCCACTCCTTGGTCCTACTAGACCAATCGTTTGTATCCCTCCATTCCCAGGCTGCTCATGTGACTATCCAGGTAAGTCTTAAACGATGTCAGCGTGCCTGCCTCCACCACCCTACTTGGCAGCGCATTCCAGGCCCCCACCACCCTCTGTGTAAAAAACGTCCCTCTGATATCTGAGTTATACTTCGCCCCTCTCACCTTGAGCCCGTGACCCCTCGTGATCGTCACTTCTGATCTGGGAAAAAGCTTCCCACTGTTCACCCTATCTATCCCCTTCACAATCTTGTACACCTCTATTAGATCTCCCCTCATTCTCCGTCTTTCCAGGGAGAAGAACCCCAGTTTACCCAATCTCTCCTCATAGCTAAGACCCTCCATACCAGGCAACGTCCTGGTAAACCTTCTCTGCACTCTCTCTAACGCCTCCACGTCCTTCTGGTAGTGCGGCGACCAGAACTGGACGCATTACTCCAAATGTGGCCTAACCAGCGTTCTATACAGCTGCATCATCAGACTCCAGCTTTTATACTCTATACCCCGTCCTATAAAGGCAAGCATACCATATGCCTTCTTCACCACCTTCTCCACCTGTGTTGCCACCTTCAAGGATTTGTGGACTTGCACACCTCTATACTCCTGATGACTCTGCCATTTATTGTATAACTCCTCCCTACATTATTTCTTCCAAAATGCATCACTTCGCATTTATCCGGATTAAACTCCATCTGCCACCTCTCCGCCCAATTTTCCAGCCTATCTATATCCTGCTGTATTGCCCGACAATGCTCTTCGCTATCCGCAAGTCCAGCCATCTTCGTGTCATCCGCAAACTTGCTGATTACACCAGTTACACCTTCTTCCAAATCATTTATATATATCACAAATAGCAGAGGTCCCAGTACAGAGCCCTGCGGAACACCACTGGTCACAGACCTCCAGCCGGAAAAAGACCCTTCGACCACTACCCTCTGTCTCCTATGGCCAAGCCAGTTCTCCACCCATCTAGCCACTTCTCCTTGTATCCCATGAGCCTTAACCTTCTTAACCAACCTGCCATGTGGGACTTTGTCAAATGCCTTACTGAAATCCATATAGACGACATCCACGGCCCTTCCTTCATCAACCGTTTTTGTCACTTCCTCAAAAAACTCCACCAAATTTGTAAGGCACGACCTCCCTCTTACAAAACCATGCTGTCTGTCACTAATGAGATTGTTCCGTTCTAAATGCACGTACATCCTATCTCTAAGAATCCTCTCCAACAACTTCCCTACCACGGACGTCAAGCTCACCGGCCTATAATTTCCTGGGTTATCCCTGCTACCCTTCTTAAACAACGGGACCACATTCGCTATCCTCCAATCCAGGTTCAATTCCGGCTGCAGGTGACTGTGTGGAGTTTGCACATTCTCCCTGTGTCTGCATGGGTTTCCTCTGGGTGCTCCATTTTCCTCCCACACTCCGAAGATGTGCGTGTTAGTTGGATTGGCCATGCTAAATTGCCCCTTAGTGTCACGGGCACAAGTGGGGTAAATAGACGGGTTACAGGGATAGGGCCTGGTGGGATTGTTGGCAGTGCCATCTCGATAGGTCAAATGGCCTCCTCCTGCACTGTAGGGATTATATATCAGGTTTAAAATAGTTATGGAACATAAGGAATAGGAGCAGGAATAAACCATAAGGCCCCAAACATGCTCCATGGTTCAGCCCGATCATGGCACCTCCACCTCTTGCCTGCTCCCATATCCCTTGATTCCCTGAGACACAAAAATCTGACTCAGCCTCGAAAATATTCAATGATGGAGCAATGATGTTTGTGCACACGCACACACCCCCTCCCTTGTGTGCGTACACCTCTCTCTCTCTCATGCGCATGCACTTATCCACCCCCTCTCCTGCATGCACACACCTACACCCCTCTTCCTCACACTCCAAGCCCATTCCGGCCCCCCATTCCAGACACCGGCTCGGAATTCTATTCTGAGGCCTGCTCTTCTCATCACTCCTCTGTCCGCGCACACCTTGATAAGCAGAAGAGTTGCCAGCTGTTCCCAGCTTGTCCAATCAGAGGCTGAATTTTCCAGAAGTCAGCCTCTGTTTGGAGAAGCAATTCTGCAGCATTTTTCAAATGTTATAAATGAACCGTCTTGTTTCCATGGACCCACGTTTGGGAACCCCTGCATTAGATCATTTTGATTTGTCACAGGTTTCAGTCGCTAGTATAGCATTTTATGGAAAAACGCTATACATGCCTACAAACATCACTATTAGCTTCTCCATGCCCCGTCTTATGGCAAAAGTAACATGTTGATCCCCTTGAATCACACCCGTCATTCTCCCCTTGTCTGCGTGGGTTTCCTCTGGGTGCTCCGGTTTCCTCCCACAGTCCAAAAATGTGCAGGTTAGGTTGATTGCCCATGCTAAATTGCCCTTTAGTGTCCCGGGATTTATAGGTTAGAGGGATTAGCAGGGTAAATATGTACGGTTGCAGGGATAGGGCCTGGGTGGGATTGTTGTCGGTGTAGACTCGATGGGCCGAATGGCCTCCTTCTGCACTGTATGAATTCTATGATTGTCTTTGTTTGCTACTCTGAGAAGCATGAGTCATTTAATTTCTGCTAATTCCCCTCATGATAATTAGTGTTCTGTTCATTATCACTTCTCTCACCTCTCTAGCTTCTCTTTGGGTTTGCAAACAAAAGTTTACTGCCACTCAAGTGTTTGTAGATTGTGACAGCAGCAGCCTCTCACATCTTCAAATCTTTGCAGTCTTCTAGGTGGAACTTTATTCCTGAAGGAACGTTTTTTAAAATTCGCCCATCAACAATACCTGAAGTTTGCAAAATCTTCCTCAAGTTTCATAACTCTATATCATCGATCAAATACCATTTCTTTTTCTATAGCAAATGCCACAAAGGCCTGATCCGGTCTCTTCAACAGATTGCTAAACATTTGTTTGTACTTTTCTGGAACCAACTCATATGATTTAAGCATATCAGTCTTCACCATATTATAATCAGCAAACTGCTCACCTGAAAGGGTTGAATACCTCAAATGGTTTCCATACCAAAGACTAACTAAACTGTCTACATCTGTCTAGATTATAACTTTGTAGCAATTTTTACAAACCAGAAAATACATTTCAACTTCTTTTGCACTGAATTTTGGCAGTAAGTGAATATTCCTTATGAACTCAACCAGGAGTTACAGCTAACTCATCAAGTTTCCCTGTTTGAATAATCAAAGCCCTTCTCTGTCCAGTTCAAACTTTCTAGCTTCCCTCTAACTTTGCAATTTAAGGTTTGTCTTTTGTTCCCTGTGGAATTCTAATTCATGTTTATACATCACTATTTTGAGATCTTAAGTCATTTCTCTTCAAATTCTGTTGGCTTCATTTGAAATCAAATCTTTCTAATTCAACCTGTGTTTTAACTGGGCAAGTCTTTTTTTCCCTCCAGGTTCAGATGTTAAGTCAATAATTCAACAATTTCTACCTTTTTAGCACCCACTTTTGAATCTATTTTCACCCTCTCTGATATTGTCTTCAAATTAACCTTGGTTAACTATTACAAGGCACTCAAAGACTTTCTCAAAGAATGCTTCTGCAATAGGCATTGCCATGTCAACTATTCAATAGTATAGCAAGTCACTGTGAAATCTTGTTTGCTGGCAAATCCCAGTGCACTTACAAGTCATAGAAACATAACATCTTATTATCATACAGAGCAGAAGAGGCCCTTTGGCCCATCGAGTTTGCACCAACACGTGAAAAACATTTAACCTCCCACCTAATCCCATTTACCAGCACTTGGTTCACAGTCTTGAATGTTGACGTGCCAAGTACTCATCCAGGTATTTCAAAGAATGTGAAGCAACTCACCTCTACCACCTTCCTAGGCAGCACATTGCAGATTGTCACCTCCCTCTGGGTAAAAAAGCTTTTCCTAGAATTGTCCCTTTAACCTCCTGCCCCTCACCTTGAACGTGTGTCCACTAATGACTGACCTTTCAACTAAAGGGAACAGCTGCTCCCTATCCACTCTGTCCATGCCCCTGATAATCTTGTACACCTCGATCAGGTAGCCCGTCAGTCTTCTCTGCTCCAATGAAAACAACCCAAGCCTATCCAACCTCTCTTCATAAATGTTCCATCCCAGATAGCATCCTGGTGAATATCCTCTGCACCCCTCCAGAGCAATCACATCCTTCCTATAGTGTGGCGAGCAGAACTGCACAGTATCCCAGCTGTGGTCTCACCAATGTTCGATAGAACTCCAACGTGACTTCCCTGCTTTTGTCATCTATGCCTCGATCGATAAAGGCTAGTGTCCCATATGCCTTTTTCACCACCCTACTAACATGCGCTGCCGCCATCTTCAGAGATCTATGGACAAACACATCGAGGCCTCTTTGTTCCACAGAACTTCCTAGCGTCATGCTGTTCATTGAATACTTCCTTGTCAAATTACTCCTTCCAAAGTGTATCACCTCACCCTTTTCAGGGTTAAATTTCATCTGACACTTATCTGTCCATTTGACCATCCCGTGTATATCTTCTTGTAGCCCAAGACACTCAGCCTCAACTACCTGGCCAGTTTTTGTGTCATCTACAAACTTACTAATCCTACCCCCACATAGTCATCTATGTCATTTATATAAAATGACTAATAATGAGACCCAGCACAATTCCTGTGGTTCGCCACTGGCTTCCAGTTACTAACCACTCCATCTGACGAAGGAGCATTGCTCCGAAAGCTTATGGTATTTGCTACCAAATAAACCTGTTGGACTTTAACCAGTCCAACGCCAGCATCTCCACATCATTCCAGTTACTAAAGCAGCCTTCTGTCATCATCTTCTGTCTCATACAACAGAGCAAACTTTGAATCCACTTTATCAAATTACCCTGTATCTCAGACCCATTTGCCTTCTTTATACGTCTCCCACGTGGGACCTTGTCAAAGGATTTGCTGAAATCCATATAAACTACATCAACTGCACAACCCTCATCTACACATCTAGTCACCACCTCAAAAAATTCAGTCAAATTTGTTAGTCATGACCTCCCTCTGACAAAGTCATGCTGACTATCCCTAATCAAGCATCGCCTTGAATTTTCTCCAATAGTTTTACTACCTCTGACGTGAGACTCACTGGTCTGTAGTTCCCGGCTTTTCTCTACAACTCTTCACAAATAGAGGAACCACATTAACTATTCTCCAGTCCTCTGGCACCTCCCCTGTGGGCAGAGAGGAATAAAAAATTTGGGTCAGAGCCCTGCAATTTCCTCCCTTGCCTCCACAGAAGCCTGGGACAGAAGTCATCCGGACCTGGGGATTTGCCCACTTTTAAACCTGCCAATACCTCCTACACCTTGTCCTACCCTATTTCAATTTACTCAAGAACCTTGCAGTCTCTTTCCCTGAATCGCACACCATAATCCTCATTCGCTTGGGTGAAGACAGATGTGAAGCATTCGTTCAGCACTCGACCAATGTCCTCTGGCTCCACCCACAGATTGCCCCCTTGGTCCTCAATGGGCCCTACTCTCTCCCTGGTTACCTTTTTCCTATTGATATACTTATGGAATATATTTGGATTTCCCTACCTTTACCAGTCAGAGCTTTCTCATATCCCACCTTTGCTTTCATAAATACTTTCCTATGCTCCACCTTGCACTTCCTGTACTCCACTAATTTGCTCCCCTTGTAGTTGCTGAAAGCCTTTCTTTTCCTTCTCATCTCAGCCTGAGGATTTGAAATTCTGCAGAAACACCTATTCAAATTGTTACAATCTTCATAATGACCAACAACTTCTAAAAAGGGATTCAAACTCCCAGTGAATGACTAAAAAGATCATATGGCAAGAGTTCAAGTTTTAAGATGTTTACAAAGCAAAAACAACATTGAATAAACACTTTTTCAGTAGGCAACTCTAAACTAAAGTTCCCTCCCCTCTAACTTTTAAAAGTACCAAAAATTCTCCCAGACTGGTTAGCTCAGAAAGTTAGAGTGCTGTGCTTAATAGCACTGACACTGGGGATTCACAGTCCCTTTATCAGCTGAAGCAATTGCTGGGACCTACTGCCCCATCATGATATCGCGCATCATTGACTCATGCTTAGTTATGTGCTATCTGTTGAAGATGCTACTTGAAGAGAGAATGAACAGCACTGAAAAAATTATTAGCTGCAGTGGGCCAGGCTGACTTCAAGTGCAATGTCCAAATGACAAACCAAAACATCGTAAACCTCCCTCAGTCCCCAACAGAACATAACTTTGCTCAGCAACTATAAATTTTACCAAAGCACCACCATTGAAAGAAGAAAAACTATATATTTACTTACTTTTTGATCAACTCCACTCACAATTATTATCTGTACAGTTTATGCCTAATTGTCAGTGTATACTTGAAGTTCTATGGAAGGACTCTTGTTCATCATAAAATACAAAGATGCAGGCCTTTGAGCCTTTGTTGCACTGACGTAAGGATCTAAGTAATTCTTGATTCAAACCAATATATTTAAAAATAGCTGAATATAGATATAGTAATAAACACAATGTGGAATTTTGTCAGCCTTTACCTGAACATTAACCTATCTTTTCAGATGTTGTGTATTTCCAATAATGAAGACAAAAGTCTCCATGAAGCCACATATGTTTTATCTCAAGTCTTTTCATTTTTCTTCCTCTTAGTGGTTATATCAAATTATTTAGGAAATTTACGAGCGGTACAATAAATTTTTGACATAATATATTGCTTGTTAATGCACTCACTGCAAATTTTAAAATCATTTTAGACAAGATAATCTTACAGCATAGCTGCAGACCTCCCTCCCATCTAGATTCAATGAGGCTGAATTTCTGCAATCTTTCGCCTGCTCGTCCACCATAGCTGTCGGAACACCTACGGACACCCTGGAAAAATAGCAAACAGTAACAATGAAGCTTTTCCAGGGTTTCCGTGGCTCTTACACTGGCATTGCGACAAATGGGAGAATCCCACAAAAATATAACCCCCAAATCCAAGCCTTACTTTGCATTCTAATCTTTGTTGATTGGTCTGAATTAAATTTGCTACTATTCACACTAAGTCAGACAGATCACATGGAAATTAAGTGTTCCCAATCAATTATTGTACTCCCACCAGTCAACTGGATAGCATCAACATAGTCAAACAAATCAATGCCAAAGTAAAGTTATCAGGCACTCTATAAACACACGAAAAATGAAACAACTTTGACAGCTTACCTAGACTGACTTGTTGCTGGTCCATCTGATCCTGGTTGAACTATGTCAGGTGTGAGAACATAAAGACTATTATTCTTCGGCAAGTGAAGAGACCTCAGAATAGTCTACAGTTGGGGAGAAAAACAAGAGATCAAGTTAAATCTCAAGGATTTAAAACAGATCAAAACAATCACAATAATGCGACAAAAAAACTGTTATCAATTATGCTTGCAACCCAGGAGGTTAAGTCCTTGAAACACAATCTAAACAGTACCCAAAGTGTCTGGTTAGCTTGGTTCCCGACTCAATAACACAAACTTTAAATGCTATGAATCCTGTCAATAGAATACATGCATATCAAAATGAATAAAGATATAAATTAGTTGTGTTGTTTTTACTTGTACCACCTCAGTCTTTGTAGTTTACTCCCAAATAAAGACTGAGAAAGGATCTGAAGTAACAGTTCTAATAAATGTTAGTCTCCCACAGTACATTATCACAGCTATGATTCATTCTCCAATGAAGTTAAAAATGAAAGTTACTTTATGTACGTGATGACAATTATATAAATGCATTATATAATGATTGCTAGTCTAAAATGCCATGAACAGCCTAACAAACCTTCTATTATCCTGATACATGATGTAATGATAAGGGAATTGTTGCGTAATCATAGAAATCAGTTTCCAATAAGTCTTGTTACAATCCCAGCTAATGTTACTATTGGGCAAGTCAGATCCCAGAGTGAAACCTGGCTTGACAGATCCTCACTTCTTGTTTTTTGTTTAGAAACTTGGAAGCAGCTGCTGAACAGAGCCACAGAGATTGCTGATGTACTTTTAACGAAAGAAGAAAACATTTAAACAAGAAAAGGTTAACTATGTTTGTTGCTGATAGGTTCACTAGTGAACAGCAAATCTGGGAGAGGAACAAGCTATAATTAGAGGAACAGTCCACTGCAGAAATCGCCAAACTCACTAGCTCATCCTTAGCATTTGAGGATTAGTTGATAGTATGCATGGTAGTGCTGATTACTACCTTTCTAAAGGGTCTCTGTAAATGGTGAATTTGTTATTTTGGAATTGGCTTCAGGATATGTGATGTGAGCATTTCTGGGAAAAAGAACAGCATTTGTTGCTCATCTCTAAATGTCCTTGAGACAGTGACATGAAACGAACTTCTTGAAGTGTTGCAGTTCATCCAGTGTAGGTATATCCACAGTGCTATTTGGAAGTGAGTCCCAGGTTTTTCCCAGCAATAGTGAAGGAACAGTGGTATAGTTTCAAGTCAGGCTGGTGTGCAGCTTGAATTAGGACTTGCAGGTAGTGATGTTCCCATCAATCTGCTGTCCTTGTCTATCCAGGTAGTAGAGGTGACAGGTTGGAAGGTGCTGTCAAATGAAGCTTGGCGAGTTGCTGCAGTGCACCTTGTTTATGGTACACACTGCTGTCACGGTGCGCAGGTAAAGGAGAGAGAATGAAGGTGCTTAATTTTTTATGTTTATCTCTGTCACTTTCTTTCCATGCCTCTTGCTTTCTCCTTCATGCACCATAACAAATTTTAACATTCTAATTACTCACTTTAAATATCCTTGATCGCATAGGCTGGACTTATATTTGTCAAATTGTCTACAATTCCTGGGCTTGTAGAAAATCTCAATTATTTATTTAGCTAGTACAATTCGGAAGAGGCAATGGCATAGTGGTATTGTCACTGGATTCGTAATCTGGGGGCCCAGGTTCATATCCCCCCACAGCAGATGGTGAAATTAGAATTCAATAAAAATCTGGAAATAAAAGTCTAACGATGACCATGAAACCATTATTGACTGTCATAAAAAAACCCATCTGGTTTACGAACGTCCTTTAGAGAAGGAAATCTGCCATCCTCACCTGGTCTGGCCTACATGTGACTCCAGATTCACAGCAATGTGGTCAACTCTTAAATGTTCTCTGAAATGGCTGAGCAAGCCACTCAGTTCATGAGTAATCAGGGATGAGTAACTAATGCTGGCCCAGCCACTGTCAATCATATCCAATGAATCAAAAAAAATTAAAAACATATTTTCCAGGCAAAATTTCTGAAGTGCAGAAAGGTAAAAACAGATTTTGCATGTACAAAGATCATCAACAAAGCAAGAAAGTGTTGATAGCTTGCATGTGACGTTATCCAAATGCAAGTATTTGCATTATTATTTGGTTAATGGATTTCTTCTACAAAAATTCTCAAAGATGGATTGTGGTGAAAATATGGTTAAAACTCTGCAGTACTGTGACACAGCATCTTCTCATCATCAAATTACAAACATCTCAGATCAGAAAGGTAAATCTAAAATTCTGCTGGTGGCAGCATCTTGACCACTATTGAAGTAATTGAATTTTTAAAAGCATCTCAGAAAGTACTAATAGGCATTTGATGTTAATCTGTCAAGTATTGGTAACTAGCTACTATCTACTGAGACATCAAGTAATTTCAACTTTGCTTTCTAGCAATGCATTTACAGGGAATAGAAGTTGTTTTAGTCACCATCTAGAAATCAATTCCAACAGAAGTTTAATATGACAACAAAAACTTACACTGTCGCTTACATCAGTTGACTTCCAACCTTTTAACTGCATTTGAGATAAAGGAATTTGTAGCTCATTTTCTAAAATTTGCTTGATAGCACCTGTAAGATTAAAAAACTTCATTAATTCTGTTAATTTCAGCATGTTTGCCAATTACATGGCAATATCACAATTACTTAAACAAAACACCCCTTACCATGCAAACACCATTGTATACATACTTGTGGTTATAAAACAAGACTCAAAATTTCCAATTAACAAACAAGTCATAGATGATGGTTTCTGCAGCAGATGAGCTATGGTACAGATGGATGATGTTATGGAGGTAGAAAGTTGTGGCCCTTCTGAAAATAACGATATGGTGTTGAAAACTCAGTTCGGTTGCCAAAATTTTAAACTATCTGGTTCAGCCCAAAACACAAACTGAGGAAGGGGATAGAGCTGGGTGACAACAGCTTCAATCTTCTCAATGTTTGGCTCAAAATTATACCTTATTCAAGACTAGATTTTGGACCTCCAGACTGACAGCCATGTGGTAGTTGAGGGGCAACTTTGGGGTGTCATCAGTTAAGTCTAGAAGCCTACCCTGTATCTGCAAAGGTGTTACCAAGTAGAAGCATTTCAATGAGTAAGAGGTGGCGGCCAAGGATGGTTACTTCGAGAACTCCTGAGGCACTGGTGCACAGCTTGGAAGAGAAATAAGGATGACAAATGTTCTTGCAATAACAAGATATCCAAGACTGGAACTAAGAGATGAAATCCCACCGAGTAGATAACAGATTAGTGATTTTGAGAAAGCTGGTGTGGCTAAAATGTCTTAAAAGCTGTAGAGAGGTTTATATTTACAATGAGACATAATCCACCATAATTACAGTCAGAAAAAAAAAGCTATTCCTAACTTTGGTTAAGTTTTTCAATCACTGTAATTCCAGACACCAAATAGGAGCAGTTACACATGTCCACATGGCACCAGCTCACTCCACCGACACAGGCATCATTTCTCCCTTCACTGATAACATTGTTGCGTGCCCATTAACTGCCTACCATGTGCCTCCACTCTCCCAAGTGCTCGGTGTCTCCAATTTGCTACCGCCCTGCTGAACCCTCGGTGCCTCTCGCTTGCGGTCCCTCTTATGAGCCCTTGCTGCATACCACTTGCAACGAAGGCAGCAAAGTAAGTGTTTTTTTATTTGAAGTTTACTTATTAGTGTCACAAGTAGGCTTGTGACACAATGAAGTAACTGTGAAAATCCCCTAGACGCTACACTCAGGAACCTGTTTGGGTACACCGAGGGAGAATTTACCATGGCCAATTCACCTAACCCGCACATCTTTGGACTGTGGGAGGAAACTGGAGCACCCAGAAGAAACTCATGCAGACAAGGGGAAAACGTGCAAACTCCACACAGACAGTGACCCAAGCTGGGAATCAAACCCGGGCCCCTGGCGCTGTGAGGCAGCAGTGCTAAACACTGCGCCACTGTGCCGTGACAATGTAATCCATGAGTTCCTTTCACTTGTTAGAGGTGGTGTTGAAGGGGGCAGGAGAGTTGGGTTCAATGAGATGATTGATACTGCGGAGGTGGGGGAGAGAAATGCATGGCTGAAATTGTAGTAGTGTCTTTTTACATTTTTCTCTTATTTGAACGCAAATTGTTTTGCTTTTAATGTCTGAGTTTTAACACAAATAAAATACAACAAGAATTTAAAATACATTTGTGATGATACTGTTTAAAGTTTATTTATGAGTGTCACAAGTAGGCTTACATTAACACATCACTGTTACTGTGAAAATCCCCTAGTCGTCACACTCCGCTGCATGAGGGAGAATTTAGCATGGCCAATGCACCCAGCCAGCATGTCTTTCAGACTGTGGGAGGAAGCTGGAGCACCCGGAGGACATGGGGGGAATGTGCAAACACCATACAGTCAGTGACCCAAGCCAGGAATCAAACCCGGGACCCTGGTGCTGGGCAGCAGTATTAACCACTGAACCACTATTTTGATATGTTTTAAGTGCAAGGTGGGGCTGCTTTAAGAAGCAGTGTTTTGTTACAAGAATTGAGTTGTCTGGTAAGCCATGTAGTTCAAGTGTGGAGAATGCAGGATAATAACTGATTTTAGCTAGGGATATGTAACTTTGTAGAGTTAATGGACCTTTTGTTTATTTAAGTTATCCTGAAATTTTAGACTAGCTATGCTGAGTCATTCACATATTTGATTAGTTGATTGCCAGGAACAGAATCATTTGATTAATGGGAGGAGCTAAACTTGCAGGGGAAAAAAACAACAAAATTTCATTGCCATTTTAAAATATAGCAGTTGCTGCCTTGGCTGCCAGAATAAAGCAGTCTCTCTCTCTCCTCCCAAAGGCTTTCTGAAAGCTCCAAGCCTAGTGACCCAAATATGTCTGTGTTTTGCCAACTAATTTCAAAGATGGGTTTAAGTCTATAAGAGAAATATTGCTTTCTTGAAACTCAGTGATAGGTTAACAGTTAAGAAGTGGGTTTTGTCATGTTTACCTGTTGTTCAATTGTGAAAAATTAAGCTAATTCATTTATTATTAGATTGTGTTAAGTAAGATTTGTTTTGATAAAAGTTTCCTAGTGTGTCAGCAGGATCGCGCCTGGAGTGAAACATCTTGTCCTCATACTAATGCCAAAATAGAAAGTTGTCGGGGTCTAGTCTGGCTTCATAATATACTGTGGGGTTTTTTTTTTAAATCATCAAGTGGAAAAGAAACAAACCTAACCAAATTCAAAGTGGAAGGATTCATTTATAACACGTATAACTTGCTGCAAAAATAATTTCATTAGGAAAATCACCTTAGAAAAACCTGTGTCCTAATTAACATTTTGTATCATTTCAAGCAGGTATTTCCACTGCTAATTGTTAGTCTAATCAACACTTCTTTCATATTGGAATAAAGATTTGGGAGAAAGTGGAGCTTAAGTTCAGCAAGTCCAGGCACATCATCTGGGAGTTGCAAACACAGATGTATGTTGGCAGTTCAAATCCTCTATATTTTCAACTGGCAGATTGATATTTCAGGGAATTCTCAAACTTAAGCCACAGGTTTCTCAGACAGAAGTCATAGAACATGTATTGTACAGCAAAAACTTGATACTTCGTTGCCGTCCAGGAAACTGATGACTAGGAGATTGATGACGAGGAAGTCATAACAATACCCATTAATCTTCCATATACAATTATGCATGTCACACTGAGAAATCTGGCTAACTCTCTTTTGAATACTTACAGCAGATAATCAATACATATGCCACAACACATTCCAGAAGTTGATGCTCCTCTGTAAAAAAAAAGCCTCCTAACCTTGTTCTACATTATGTCATTTATATTTATGTCACCTTGTCCTCTCCAACCCATTTATCTCAAACAGCCTATTAAGATGGACTATGTCTACATCTTCGTTATTTTAAATTAGAAAAAAAGCTGACTGAAGTTTTGGGAGTAAAAAAATTGCTGGCCTCGCATTATCTTTTCTACCTCATTCAAACCTCGACTCCCAAAGGCTATTGCACATTCACCTATCTCTTCCATTCTGATTGACCTATATTGGCTCCTTGTCTTCTGACACATTGAATTTTAAATCTTCATCCTCAAACTTTCATGGCCTTGTCCTACCCTATTACTGCAATTTCCTCTGGGCATAATTTCTTTCCCACAGATTTCGGCTCTCCATCCAATTTTTATTATCCCCTGCCCCTCTTCTCACAGTGCTTCAAAATATTCAGCTATCCACTCTCCATGTGTTTAATTGCCTTTAAAGTCAGAGTTTAAATGCGGATTAATTTACAAAGTTGCCTAACTCATCAGTTAAGTTAGGTGAGGGAGCTTGAAGTGGAAAGTGTGTGTCAGTTGCATTTATTCTGTAACAAAGTATTATTCTGTGAGTGATAGAGCTCCTGATTTAATGAAACACCAATTCATTTACTCTGGCATTGTGGAAGGGAAATCAAGACTAATTTGATTCCAGTGAAATGGAGTGAAAGGGTAGAACAATTGGACTGAAATGAAATAGTAATTCATGCCCCATTTTGAAGGGAGACATTTTTGTTAATATATTTTTTGTGGAAAACAGGATAGGAAGCCTGAACAAAAAAATACCTGCACCAACAGACGTCTCAAAATGCTTCACAGCCCATGAGATACTTGTGAAACGTAGTCCCTGCAGGAAATATGGCAGCCAATTTTCCACATCGCAAACTCCCACAAACATCAATGTGACAATAACAAAATAACCTGGTTTTGTGATAATGATTGAGGGATAAATATTGTCCAGGACACCAGGGATAACTCATTTAATTCTCAATTTGCTTGACCCTATGTCAATTTACACGTGGCTCAAGATTATTACCTTTGAGATTCTGTATTTTAATTTAGACACTAACTCTTCAAACTCTCTCAGCAGAATATTATTCCTAGTTCTAGCTACATCATGATAAAATGTCTTGATAAACAATGAGCAGCATATGATCTTCCTAGTCCATAATTACCATGTGATTTTATACAAATATAGTAGACTAGAACTACATTGTGCAATAGATTCTTGCAATTAATTAAATCCCTTGCCAAAACGTTACAATTCAGCCCTCCAACTGATAAGCACTTAGAACCATTGAACCACAGAAATGATACAATGCAGAAAGAGGCCATTTAGCCCTTCATGTCTGCAACAGCTGAAAAGAGGAGAAAAATAGAACTTGCTACTCATTTTAATCCCAGTTTCCAACACCTGATCCATAGCCTTGCAGATTCCAACACTTCAAAATGTAGATCCAGGTACTTTTTAAAATGAGTTGAGCGTTTCAGCCTCAACCACCGACTTTGGGAGTGAATTTCAGATACCCACCAACCACGGAGTGAAAACATTTTTCCTCATGTCCCTTCGACCATCCTTCTACCAAGCACCTTAAATCCATGCCCCCTGGTAATTGACCTCTCCACTAGGGGAAACAAGTTTGTCCTGCCTAACTGTCTAGGCCCCTCAATTTCGTACACCTCAGTTTTACGGAAAACAACCGTAAATATTTGAGAATGGGAGGGGGAAAAAGGGAAGATGTGTGTGTGTGTGTCACTAACCAATAAAGAACAAAAGGTAAAATATGAACTCAATTCATAAACATATGTGATATTAAGAATATGTAATTTTATTATTCATATGTTTTAGGAATTTAACTTTTACTTATAAATTATCTTTTTTTCGACCCCAGCATTAAAACATCTGCAGATCTTCCCAACTCTGAACACATGCTTAAATCTTTCTGGTGCAGACTCTATGGGCCAGATTGCCTATTTCTGCACTGTAGGGATTCTATAGTTCCATTAAGTTACGCTCAATGAAAAGCTTCAAATATTGCTAGGTTTACAAAAGTGATTTGGGGATAAATTCAGACTTTTAAAAAGAAATAGTGCAGGTCTAATATCCAATATCCAGCATCCTCAGGATCGAGACTGTGGCAGATTTCAGATTATTCACCAAATCAGAGAGCAGGCAGGTGATTAAAATAAGGATTTTAACTTTCAAGTTTCTGAACTGGTCCAAGGTTGCTCCATCTTTGTTTCTGAGCTTAGCAATCCCTCCTGGTCATGTGTCTTAACCCGTGAGATATTCCCAATGAGGCAGGTTCCTTGTATTTAGTTCCCATATTTAGTATCCAGGCTTCAGAGAGTGAGGACACAAAAAAATACTGCTCAACGATTGCAATGATTTCAAGCATGCGATTCATGTAAGCACCAACATAACTATATATTGTATTTCAAAAAATTTACAATTATTCATTTATTCTCTATTTATCCTGTTCCATGGGTTGAGAGAAAGATGTCCGAATTTTGGACAATTCCAGTTTTCAAACAGCTGGATTTGGGGTACCTGTATCAGAGCCGGGGTGGTGGTGGTAGGAAGGTACATGTAACATTTTGTGTCAGTTTAACCACACCTATATTATTTCAAGAATCATACCAACCGTGTTTAAAATCTTACCAACTGTGTTGGTGTCTTCAACTACCACTTCCACGTTTCTGTCACGGTATTCCACTCTGAAATTTAGCATTCTTGGTTGTCTTTCTACAATTGGCCTAGATGGTACTATGGGGCAGAAAGCTGGGGAACTGGAAGAGGAGGAGGAAGAAGGTTGGCTGGTGGGACCATATACTGGATCCTGTGATGCTTCACCACTAACAAACTCACTGCAAACAAAGTAAAAGACATTTCAAACATAAATTATGTTAATAAAACAGGTTAAGATTTCTACAGTATAACAGCTATGAGAATTTATCCTAATCCATAGAACTATCACTGGTTTATTTCCATTGTAAATAGCAGCTTTTGTAATAAGTTCTCTCCACAATATGTATTACAAACATTTGCATCTCAATACATATTTTTCATTTAAATTACTTTTGAGTAGCCAGGTGCAATGCTGGTCAGAGCATCAACATACTGTAAAGTGGTAAAAGCAGGATTTTGTACCCACAATTCTGATTACAGGTTTCCAACCCTAATTAGTGGTGATTTCTTTTCAAATTATTAATTATAAACTACAAGATACCATAGGATCCCTTCGTGAATAAAAACGTCATGAAAATAGCATGGAATAAATCAAATCTTTTGCTATAAATGCATAACTATTTGCACATTTAAGCACAGGGGCTTAGACACCTTCACAATAAATTTCAAGTTACGAATCAAGATTAATTTCCTCTACTTTATCATTTTCACCAAGTAAGCAAGCACAAAGATAGCGGCTCATGACTTAGAACAGGTCAAGATAAGAACACAAGCTTGGAAATTTGCTAAGTGAGGGAATTTTAAGGGTTAATCTCTAAAATGTAGGCAAGTTTGCATTTGGTAACAATTTACAATTTTAATTTCAATTCAAGTTTCTGTCAGTCTTAGTCAGAGGCAGCTACAGTTAGTTAATTAGGTAGCAAGTTCAGTAATCACCTGGGTTTTCAGATTCTAAAAAAAGTTACTAATCTCTACTGAGATCAACCAGATGATTAACTCTCTGCCTTTGGCCTCCTTCAGTGCTCCAATGAAGTTCAAGTTCAAGGAATCTTTCAATTTGACACTTAAATTGTGTGCAATAATTTCAGACCATAATCTCTATTCCCATTTTGTTTCCTCTTTCTTTGAAAGTTTTGGGTTTTACTTTTATTTAACTCCAGATTTTGGACAGCAGCTAATCATCATTCTGCCATTCACACCTCCTCTCGACATCTTTTATTTCATCACTTGTCCCATTACCACTTCTTTTGGCCTTGGACTACCAATGCTTTTTGTCATTTAATCTCTCCTGTTTTCTACCCTATCACAAATTCATTCCTTCCCTGCCTCCTTTCACTTGCTTAAAACCCATTACATTTCTAACTTTTCCCAGTTCTAATGAAAGGTCTTCAACCTGAAGTGTGAACTCTGTTTCTCTCTCTGCCTAGCCCGCTGCTGTTTCCTGCATTTCTGGGTTTTAATCACAAATATAAATATATATCAAACCAGCATTTATAGCAGAACAATGTAGAGAAATGTTAAAGAGAATATTTAAATAGAAATAATCTGTTGTTTGGAAAACACAAGATTCAAAGGCTCTTGGTGAAAGTTGCTTAGAAGCAGAATCTTAGAAACCCTACAGTACAGAAAGAGGCCATTCGGCCCATCGAGTCTGCACCGACCACAATCCCACCCAGGCCCTACCACCATATCCCTACATATTTACCCACTACTCCCTCTAACCTACGGACACTAAGGGCAATTTTAGCATGGCCAATCAACCTAACCCACACATCTTTGGACTTTCATTTTCTAAGTCAAAGGTAATTTTTTTTAAAAAACTGTTGCACTTTAATATCTTCAAAATTTGTACCAGAGCTCTTAATGAACAAAGGAAAGGTAACTTACCTCTGTAAAATGCCATTCTCTTGTGGAATTATTCCATTAATAGCCGCCTGCAAATAAAAGGTTAAAATGTCAAAACACTATCATGATCATTGGATTTGGCTGAATAAAACTATAGAATGTGTGTCCATTCCAGTGGCGAATAATGACCAAGTGATAAGAGTTTTGGCAGTTGTCCCCATTTCTCCCATTGTTATGATCAGGAAATTCTATCCTTCTGTCACCATTTATTGGAGAGAACACATAACTACTGCTATTAGGCCATAAAAATGTTCCAACCAGACTTGCAGGTACAAATGGATTTATGGAATTTTACATCACAGTTAGGTTTTTCAGTTTATCATGCCTACATAACACTCTGAAATCAAACTGTCAACTTAGATCATTTCTCTGCCCTTTTAATTGTCTTTTTCCAACAATTATCCATTTAATCTCTGAAAGCTATTAATACTTATGTAGTCATCAATGTTACTTGAAGCAGATTCACCCGTACAACTTTTTTCATGAAACAATTCTCCTAAACTTTGCTTGCAGTTTTTGGGTTACCAACTCATTGATCATTCTGACTAATCAGTCAAGAAGTTAAGACCAATGGAATATTTCATTGTTCAACTAATTAATAAAATGGATAGCTTTCTAGGCTCTGCTTCAAAACATTTGAAACAACACAAGTTTACATGAATGCACATATTGCACTATTTATTTCGATCAGCTTAAATTTCCACATACAAAATACAACAATTTTCTTAGTCAGCAATTGCTATCTCTTTGCATACATAGTGCATAACCACTTTCCTTCCCTCATTCTGATATGTACACTGTATGTGACACTGCCAGTCATTCTCCCATTCTGTGTATTGCACATGCATCTCCTGCTCTCTTGCTGCATGCAATAGGAAAACAGAAAAAGCAGGAACTTTAGCCCCTCGAACGAGTCCCACCATTCAATGAGATCATGGTTGATCTGCAACCTAACTCCATATACCCGCTTTCATCCATATCCTTCAATACCTTTGGATAGCAAAAATCTATTAGTTAATTCATCAAGCATCATATTGGGGAAATTATGTCAGAAAACAGAGGCGAGTTCCAAATTTCAAACACATTTTGAATGTATAAGTGCTTCCTAATTTCACTCAAAAACTCTTGCTCTAATTCTTTTTTAAAAGGCTCATCCTCGCCTCCCCAATCAGCAATTTCGTTCTCACCCCGCCCCCCACCCCACCCTCCCCATCAGTTCCTCTTCCCATCTTAAAAATTGAAATCATTAGACCTTCTAAATTCTAGGAGTACAACCCTAGTTTACATAACCTCTCCTTGAATTTGACCCTTGGGGCCTAGGTATAATTCTGTGTTACATTCTCTTCAATGTCAATATATCCTTCCGAAGGTGTGGTGCCCAGAGTAGCTAAGAGTTCTCTAGATGTGGTCTAAAAAGGGATATGTGTAACTGAAGCAAGGCTTCTATCCTGCTGTATTCTAGCTCTCTAGATATAAAGGCCAGTGTTCCATTCATCTCTCTAATTATTATCTATACTCATATATAAATTGGTAAAATGTCATGAACAAGTCACTTTGGACCTCCAGTGATTCTAGCTTTGTACCATTTACAAATTGCACTATTCTATTATGAGGTCCCATTCACTTAATCTTTTAGTATCTCTTCGTAATTTTGTGCTGTTATTAACACTGCTTACAATCCTGCCTGTGCCATCGTTGTAGTTTCCTATATGGCCTTTGCATGTGCACTCTTCATCATATTGGGGAATGGTGACAGAAAAGAGGTAGTTTTAAGTAATTTATATTTGTGGGTATTAAAAATAAGGCCTTTAATAAATTAATTTTGTGATTTCTATATTTGAAAGGGTTAATGACTTCAGTTTGGATTAGATGCATGCATGATAATGAGGGTTTAAACATGAAAGCAAACAGGGCTCAAAGGAAAATTAGATTATTAAACAAAGAACAAAGAACAGTACAGCACAGGAAACAGGCCCTTCGGCCCTCCAAGCCTGTGCCGCTCCTTGGTCCAACGAGACCAATCGTTTGTATCCCTCCATTTCCAGGCTGCTCATGTGACTATCCAGGTAAGTCTTAAACGATGTCAGCGTGCCCGCCTCCACCACCCTACTTGGCAGCGCATTCCAGGCCCCCACCACCCTCTGTGTAAAAAACGTCCCTCTGATATCTGAGTTATACTTCGCCCCTCTCAGCTTGAGCCTGTGACCCCTCGTGATTGTCACCTCCGACCTGGGAAAAAGCTTCCCACTGTTCACCCTATCTATACCCTTCATAATCTTGTACACCTCTATTAGATCTCCCCTCATTCTCCGTCTTTCCAAGGAGAACAACCCCAGTCTACCCAATCTCTCCTCATAGCTAAGACCCTCCATACCAGGCAACATCCTGGTAAACCTTCTCTGCACTCTCTCTAACGCCTCCACGTCCTTCTGGTAGTGCGGCGACCAGAACTGGACGCAGTACTCCAAATGTGGCCTAACCAGCGTTCTATACAGCTGCATCATCAGACTCAAGCTTTTATACTCTATACCCCGTCCTATAAAGGCAAGCATACCATATGCCTTCTTCACCACCTTCTCCACCTGTGTTGCCACCTTCAAGGATTTGTGGACTTGCACACCTAGGTCCCTCTGTGTTTCTATCCTCCTGATGACTCTGCCATTTATTGTATAACTCCTCCCTACATTATTTCTTCCAAAATGCATCACTTCGCATTTATCCGGATTAAACTCCATCTGCCACCTCTCCACCCAATTTTCCAGCCTATTTATATCCTGCTGTATTGCCCGACAATGCTCTTCGCTATCCGCAAGTCCAGCCATCTTCGTGTCATCCGCAAACTTGCTGATTACACCAGTTACACCTTCTTCCAAATCATTTATATATATCACAAATAGCAGAGGTCCCAGTACAGAGCCCTGCGGAACACCACTGGTCACAGACCTCCAGCCGGAAAAAGACCCTTCGACCACTACCCTCTGTCTCCTATGGCCAAGCCAGTTCTCCACCCATCTAGCCACTTCTCCTTGTATCCCATGAGCCTTAACCTTCTTAACCAACCTGCCATGTGGGACTTTGTCAAATGCCTTACTGAAATCCATATAGACGACATCCACGGCCCTTCCTTCATCAACCGTTTTTGTCACTTCCTCAAAAAACTCCACCAAATTTGTAATGCACGACCTCCCTCTTACAAAACCATGCTATCTGTTACTAATGAGATTGTTCCGTTCTAAATGCACATACATCCTGTCTCTAAGAATCCTCTCCAACAACTTCCCTACCACGGACGTCAAGCTCACCGGCCTATAATTTCCTGGGTTATCCCTGCTACCCTTCTTAAACAACGGGACCACATTCGCTATCCTCCAATCCTCAGGGACCTCACCCGTGTCCAAAGAAGCAACAAAGATTTCCGTCAGAGGCCCAGCAATTTCATCTCTCGTCTCCCTGAGCAGTCGAGGATAGATGCCATCAGGCCCTGGGGCTTTGTCAGTTTTAATGTTCCCTAAAAAACCTAACACTTCCTCTCTTGTAATGGAGATTTTCTCTAACGGGTCAACACCTCCCTCCGAGACACTCCCGGTTAACACGCCCCTCTCCTTCGTGAATACCGATGCAAAGTATTCATTTAGGATCTCCCCTATTCCCTTGGGTTCTAAGCATAATTCCCCTCCTTTGTCCCCGAGAGGTCCGATTTTCTCCCTGACAACTCTTTTGTTCCTAACGTATGAATAGAATGCCTTAGGATTCTCCTTAATCCTGCCTGCCAAGAATATCTCGTGACCTCTTTTTGCCCTTCTAACTCCCCGTTTGAGTTCTTTCCTACTCTCTCTGTATTCCTCCAGAGCTCCATCTGTTGCTTAGCAACCGGGGCCAACCTAGGATAGAACTTTTGAGTTCGTAGTAAGTTAGGGCTAGGAGAAGTTGGACAGGACAAGGGGGCTGCAGGGAGCAGATAAGGCTTTATAAGGCTCTGATCAGACTACATTTGGAACACTGAGCAATTTTGGGCCCTGTATCCAAGGATGGATGTACTTGCTGGCAGAGGGTTCAGAGGAAGTTCACGAGAATGATCCTGGGAATGAAAAGCTTGACATATGAGAGCTCTGGGTCTGTACTCAATGGAGTTTAGAAGGATGAGGGGGTATCTCATTGAAACTTACACAATACTGAAAGGCCTGGATAGCATGGTCGTAGGGAAGCTGTTTCCTTTAGTAGGCAAGGCAAGGATCCAAGGACACAGTCTCAGAGTAAAGGAGGACTTTCTTCAGCCGGAGAGTGGTGAATTGTTGGAATTCATTACCACAGAAGGCTGTGGCAGCCAGGTCATTGAGTGTATTTAAGACAGAGATAGATAGGTTCGCGAACGGTAAAGGGATCAAAGTTTACGGAGGAAAAACGAGAGAATGGGGTTAAGAAGCTTATCAGCCATGATTGAATGATGGAGCAGACTTAATGGACCGAATGGCCTGATTCTGCTCCTATATCTTATAGTCTATCCCAAAACAAAGTCCCAGACACCAGGGAGGTTGGACAAAAGTATGGAAGTCCCTTGTCAGAAATGGGAGAATTCAGAATGGGGAACAAAGAAATGGCTGAGGAACTAAATCCGCACTTCTGTCTTCACCAAGGAAGACATGAACAATGTACCAGAAGTTCTGAGACTAACAAGTTTTAGTAAGGAGCTGAAGGAAATCAGTATTAATAAAGAAATGGTTTGGGGAAATTAATGGGATTGAAGATGGATAAATCTCCAGGGCCAGATAATCTTCATCCACGAATACTTAAGGAAGTTGCACTGGAAATAGTAGATCCATTGGTGGTCATTTTCCAAAGTTCTTTGAACTCTGGACTGGCACCTACAGATTGGAGGGTAGCTAATGTAAGCCCGCTATTCAAGAAGGAAGGTGGAAAGAAAACAGGGAACTATAGACCAATTATAGACCGCAAGAAGCTACAAAGGATTGTGAACAAAGCCCAGTCCATCACACAAACCAGCCTCCCATCCACTGGCTCTGTCTATATTTCACGCTACCTCAGAAAAGCAGCCAGCATAATCAAGGGCCCCACGCACCCCAGACATTCTCTCTTCCACCTTCTGCCGTCAGGAAAAAGATACAAAAGTCTGAGGTCACATACCAACTGACTCAAGAACAGCTTCTTCCCTGCTGCCATCAGATTTTTGAATGGACCTACCTTATATTAAGTTGATCTTTCTCTACACCCTAGCTATGACTGTAACACTACACTCTGCACCCTCTCCTTTCCTTCTCTATGAACAGAATGCTTTGTCTTTTTAGTATGCAAGAATCAATACTTTTCACTGTATACCAATACATGTGACAATAATAAATCAAATCAAAATCAAAACCAATGAGCCTAACGTCAGTATTGGAAGTTGCTAGCGTCCATTATCAAGAATTTCATCGCTCAGCATTTGGAAAGCAGTGGTATAATCAGACAAAGTCAACATGGATTTACAAAGGGGAAATCATGCTGGACTAATCTATTGGAATTCTTTGAGGATGTAATTGGTAGAGCTGACCAAGGAAACCGGTAAATGTGGTTTATTTAGACTTTCAACAAGATCTACATAGCAGACTACTATGTAAAGTTAAAGCACATGGGATTGCAGGTAGTGTCTTGAGATGGATAGAAAGCTAAAAGTGGGCATAAATGGGTCTTTTTCTGATTGGCAGGCAGTGACTTGTGGGATACCAACTGCTCACATTATATCTTAATGATTTAAAGAGGGAACTGAATGTGTTACCTCCAAATTTGCAGATGGTACAAAATTGGGTGGGAAGGTGAGCAGTGAGGGAGATGCAGAGATGCTTTCGCGTGATTGGGACAGGCTGAGTGAATGAGCATATGTGGATAAATGTGAGGTTATCCACTTTGGTAGTAATAAGGCGGCAGATTATTATTTGAATGGGTGTAAACTGAGAGAGGTGGATACTTAACGAGATCTTTATGTCCTCGTGTATCAGTCACTGAAAGTAAGTGCACAAGTACAGCAGGCAGTAAAGAAAGCAAATGGTATAATGGCCTTCCTATCAAGAGGATTTGAGTATAGAAATAGGGGCGTTTTACTGCAATTGTACAGGGCATTGGTGAAGCCACATCTGGAGCAGCGTATGCAGTTTTAGTGTCCTTATCTGAGAAAGGATGATCTTGCTATCGAGGGAGTACAGCAAAGGTTTGCCAGGCTGATTCCTGGGATGGCTGGACTGCCAAATGAGAGGCTAAGTCAGTTAGGAATATATTCATTGGAGTTCAAGAAGAGTAAGAGGGGATTTCATAGTGTTCTCAACGGTGAGGGAGTCAGAACTGGGGGTCATAATTTGAAGGCAAGGGGTAAACCTTTTAGGACAATGAGGAAAAATTTCTTTACAGAGTGGTGAATCTGTGGAATTCACTACCATAGAAAGTAGTTGATGCCAAAATGTTGTGTGATTTCAAGAAGAAATTAGATATAGGCTTTTGGGGTTAAAGGGATCAAGGATATGGGGGGTGCGGGGAGGGCGGAAATCAGGATATTAAATTTGATGATCAGCTATGATCAAAATGAACAACAGAGCAGGCTCGAGGGGCCAAATGTCCTACTCCTACTTCTACTTCTATTTTCTATGTTTCTACATTAATACAACCTGTGAAGTAGAAGTGTTCTATTGGCTGGGTACCAGAGAGATTATGTAGAAGCTTGAGTGCCCGTGGCAATCCAAGGCAGAGGAATAACAAAAGGAGAGAATGAAATCCTGGAAGTGGGCCTTTGGTGAAGGCATCTGTGAGAAAGAGTTGTTTGGGTGCAGATTCCAAAGCGTGTTCTTTGAGCGTGGGGTTTGGAAACAGTTGTGTGGAAGTCCAGAGTTCCAGTAAGACCTTTTAGCTCACAGTGTGACAAGTACCTGGGGGATTTGATGAGAAATCCACAAAAGAAGTTGTATTGGGTGGCACCTGTCACTTGGTTTCAGAATGAGATATGTGGTTGATCACATTTCATCTACTGGTTTACATGGACTAGGTACTTACTGAGAACATGAGAACACAAGATATATTTTGTAACCTGTGCAATCCTTATAAATCTTTATATATCTGTAAAGGTATAGTTGGGGTAAAGCAGTAATGTATAAAACTTAAAGGTTTTATTCCTTTGCTGAAAGTTAAATCAGCAGTCCTGCAACTCTGTTCATCCATGTCCCTAAACAAAAAGTAAAAGTTACGATCTATTGAGCCAGGGTTCCATTCTGAGATCTGACTGTCCAGTAGTATCAGCTGGGATTGTAACAGTGACATAATGTGCAATTCATTTCTAGTACATTCTCTCTCACTGGCATGTATGGCTGTCATGTGACAAGTGGAGTGTCACAGGGATCAATTACTTACAATCTATATCAATGACATGGACGAAGGGACCAGATGTATGGTTGCTAAATTTGCTGATGACACAAAGATAGGTAGGAAAGTAAGTTGTGAAGAGGACAGCTGGAGTCTGCAAAGGGACAAAGGTAGGTTCAGTGAGTGGACAAAACATTGGCAGGTGGTATATAATATGGGAAAGGTGAGCTTGTCCACTTTGAAAGGAAGAATAAAAAAGGAGCATATTATTTAAATGGAGAGAGATCACAGAACTCTACCTTAGAGGGACCTGGAGCTTCCACATACATGAAACACAAAAATTTAGTATGTAGGTATAGCAAGTGATTAGGAAAGCCAACAGATATTGTTGTTTATTATAAGAGGAATGTCATCTAAAAGTAGGGATGATTTTCTACAATTGCAAAGGGTGTTGGCGACATCACAAGTGCTCAAGTACTTTCTCTCAGTTATTGTATGGTACATGATCTCTTGTGGGTCAGTCACATACCGTCTCCCTGCTTAGCTTTCTTTCTTGTGGCTTCATGTGTTCATTTGTTTTTCAGCTGTGCCGAATGCATGTACAATTGCTCTCACTCGCATAGGGTGCGCATGTGTATCTGGGTGACTTGCATACAATCAGCTGCTTGCAATTTTCAGCTGTTGCTTGTTTGTTTGTTCACACAGTCCATAAAGGTCTTCTGTTTGACACACTTTCTAATTCATGTATTATCATGTAGGGACGACATGGTGGCACAGTGGTTAGCACTACTGTCTCACAGTGCCTAGCACTACTGCCTCACAGCGCCAGGGACCTGGGTTCGATTCCCGGCTTGGGTCACTGTCTGTACATTCTCCCCATATCTGCGTGGGTTTCCTCTGGGTGCTCCGGTTTCCTCCCACAGTCTGAAAGACATGCTCTTTAGGTGCATTGGCCATGCTAAATTCTCCCTCAGTGTACCCGGAGTGTGGCGACTAGGGGACTTTCATTGCATTATTAATGTAAGCCTACTTGTGGCACTAATAATAAATTTTAAAAAGTATCAATTGCTCTCTCTTCCTTTAGTGCATGCATTGCTTCATGATTTGTGTTTTCACAATGTCTGCACAACCTTTGCACACCTGAGCCTAATCACAACAAACCAGGGACTATAAAATGCAGAAAACACACCATGTAACTTGCTAAGTTGGCTTTTGCACAGTCATGACTAAAGCACAATGATAACTCCAACGCAGCAAGAATGGACAGGCAAGGGACAACCAGCCAATGAACAAGAAAACAATATACAAAGGGAAAGGAAGACAAAAACAGCAAGAGGAAGAATCAGGGCAGAAGAATAGATAAATGGGAGACCAACTAACGTTCAGTAAAATTCTGGAATATATCATCTGGAACCTTCCAAATAGTACCAAACAAACTATTTTAAATTGAATGAGTTAGCAGGTTGCATTCCTGTGTAGCACAGCGGCATAGCGTATTGTGCTCCCACACTAAATCACAGAACAACAAAACTTGGTCATAAGCTCTCCTTCTCAGCTGAGCCAGCAGACAGAGTAGAGGCCAGGTTAATAGTCCCCCACAATGTGGAGAATATGAATGTGGCCTAGGCAAACATGTACTAAGCAGAGGCATTTTTCTGCCGAAGATTTTGTTTTTCCATCAATGCAGGATAAGTTTATAAAGACTATTTAAATTCATTGTAATTT
The DNA here is from genome assembly GCF_964213995.1 of Mustelus asterias. Classification (NCBI taxonomy): domain Eukaryota; kingdom Metazoa; phylum Chordata; class Chondrichthyes; order Carcharhiniformes; family Triakidae; genus Mustelus; species Mustelus asterias. Next base: position 97,987,192 of record NC_135808.1, read on the forward strand.
TAGACATACTAAATGTTTGTCATTAAACCACTTCATTTCACTCCGTCACACAATTTCTATCTCTTATATTCTCGCTGTATTATGTAATGCTTCCAACTTTCTCAGTTGCACTCTGTCAAGGTGTTACAATAAAGTGTGGTATCTCTGCATCTAAAATATTGAAGAAAAAACATGGCAAATTTCTATGCAGGTCCGATTCTCCTGTAAACAATAGAGAGGTATAACAGAGTTACACTTGAATAAGAGTATTGCATTTCAAAAAATTGTCTTAACAAACAGCTGAATTCAAATTAGCTAATGCTAAATCCAACTAGCTTTAGCTTTCAATTTTTCCAAGTTACTCTATGTTTTTCTTTAAACATAACTCCACTTCCATATTTCATAGAATGATACAGCATTGGAGGCCAACTTTTGGCACATTGCACTTGTTCTGAGATAGAGACAGTGAAGAATCCCACTTCACATATCCTACAACTATTTTCCCCTTCAAGTCTCCAATCATAAGGCACAACATTCTTAGTCATAACAATGCACTGCTAAAAAAAGTTTCCTCATGTCATCTGTTTTTTTGGCCAATCAGCTTAAATCTGTGTACTCTGGTCACCGACCCTTCTATCACTAGGAACAGGTTCTTCTTACTCTGTTAAAACTATTTAATATTTTGAACACTCTTCAATCTCCCATTAAACTTCCCTGCCCCAAGAAAAACAACCCAGCTTCGCCAGTCTTTTTACATCATTCAAGTCCTCATCCCTGGCAGCATTCTAAAAAATATTTTCTGTACCCTCTCCATGGTCTTGATAACAGCGAGCAACTCACTTCCTGACTCTGCGAAATCTATCCATTATATACAAGGCAGAAGGCAGGAAGGTGACGGAATATTCTTCACTTGACTGGTTGAGTGCAACTCCAACAACATTCAAGAAGTTCCACACCATCCAAAACAAATCAGCCCACTTGATTGGTACCTTCTCAACCATTTTAAACATTCACTCGCTCCCTCCACTATTGACACACAGTGACAGCAGTGAGCAACTCACCAATCCGCCTCTGACATCACCTTCCAAACCTGCAACCTCTCCCACCTAGAACAGACCTGGGTAAACTATAGCTCGCAGGAATTTCCGATATATCCCAGGACTGCTCTTGGCACCTGGCTGATCAGCATTAGGAACTGTGAAAGCAAATGAACTTCAAGGGAAGTATTTCACAGCCAATGGAAGTACTTCCAGTAAGTTGAGGCTGGTAAAATATCAGTGGTCAGTCAGATGGTGCTTTCTTGGGGAGTTCAGCCGAACAATTGCATGTGCAGCAGCAATGAATACAAGGTAAATGTATATTCAAGATTATTACAGTTTTGATTTGCTTTTTGGTTTTGCAATGCAGGCAGAGTAATTTCAGCTTATTTCACTTAGGTTTCAATACTCCATATGAAAATTCAAAACGCATCTCATTACAGAGTTTTGTTACCACCAGAAGCAGCATGGGACCACCACTATTCCCCCTCCATGCCACGCATCATCCTGACTTGCACCTATATTATCCTTCCTACACTGTCGCGAGGTCAAAGCTCAAAAGAACTCAAAACCTGAAACTCTCTCAACATCACTGTGGGCTCTGACAAAGGGTCATCAAGACTCAAAACATTGGCTCTATTCTCACTCCACAGATGCTGTCAGACCTGCTGAGTTTCTCATCATTTTTTGTTTTTGTTTCAGATTCCAGCATCTGCAGTACTTTGCCTTTATCAGTGTGGGTGTACTTATAGCACGTGGACTGCAGCAGTTCAAGGCAGCTCACCACAATTACCAAGGGCACTTTGGTATGGGCAAAAGTTGTTGGTCCTGGGAACAAAGGCATATCCCATGAAGGAATAAAAACAACTCCTTTCTAAAGTACAATGCCCAAATGAGGTCTAACCAATCTTTTGTAAAATCTTTAACGTTCAAAGACTATTTCCTCGGGTGGATGGAGCTATTACAAGGGGGCATAACTATAGGGTTCGTGGTGGGAGATACAGGAAGGATATCAGAGGTAGGTTCTTTACGCAGAGAGTGGTTGGGGTGTGGAATGGACTGCCTGCAGTGATAGTGGAGTCAGACACTTTAGGAACATTTAAGCAGTTATTGGATAGGCACATGGAGCACACCAGGATGATAGGGAGTGGGATAGCTTGATCTTGGTTTCAGATAAAGCTCGGCACAACATCGTGGGCCGAAGGGCCTGTCCTCTGCTGTACTGTTCTATGTTCTATGTAACACAATTTTGTTGCTTTTTATACTCTTCACCTTTATTAATGCCAGAATTGTGTATGCCTTTTTGTTTAAATGTCTTCCCTAACTTGTCATGCCATCTTTGTGTACATATACCCCAGGATCTCTATTCCTGCACTTCACTTTAAAATTGTAGCATTTAGTTTATATTGCCTTTTATTCTTATCAAAATGAATTGAATTTGTTGAATTTAATCTGGACTGCGTCTGTCTATTTCATCAAATTATGCCCTCCCCTGCTTTATTCTCATTGATTATGCAAACGTCCAAATTATGCCAGGTCATTAATATAAATTTAAAAAGCCGCAATTCCAAGACCTCGGGAACACAGAGTGTACTTTGCTCCACTCCGAAAAAAATCATTCACCACTACTCTCTACCTTCTGACCTTAATCCAATTTTGTATCAATGCCACCACTGTTCCTTTAACCCCACAAGCTTTAATTTTGCTTACAGGTTTATAGTGTGGTAACTTTGTCAAATATCTTCACAAAGTCCAGAATCACAGCATCAACCATTTCCATTACTTCTTTAAAAACTTAGGTTAGTCAATTGCTTGCCTTTTCACAAATCCTAACTTTCCAAGCAACACTTAATTTCGCCCCAAATTGTTGCCAGTAGAAAGTCTGCCCCCACCAACATTCGGTAGACTGACTTGTAATTGGCAAGTTTATCATTCTTCCTTTTATTTGAGATTTAATATTTGCAATCTACTTGTCCTCTGACACCACCCACATTATCCAAGGAAGATTGCACCCAAACCTTCTGGAATTTCCACCCTTACTTCCCTGAATAACTAAGGATGCATCCCACCCAAGCCAGGTGACTTTTCTACTTTAAAAAGGCAGGCAATGTTTAAACAGCTTTTTGTTTAATGTTTTTATTCTATCTAATATCATGTTACTGCTACATTAACAGCATCCTCTTCTCCAAGACAGAGGTCAAGTACTTATTTAGTACCTCAGCCATGCCCTCTGCTTCCTATCTTTTCAGTCTCTGATCAGCCCCACCTTTCGACTATTTTTATGTAGGCAAAAGGCATTTGAATTCCTTTTTGTGTTACCCATTCATTTATTTCCTCACTTTCAGCCATTGAACTCAAAGTATAAAGATCTTGGTTACACAGCCCTCTGTTCAAACATATTATTCCATGACACAAAGCTATATTAACAGTCCCAGATAGATTACAAGCATGGCTTAAACATTATATTCACAATGAATAATGTATTCTTAAGGATAGGTATGGTAAAATAAGCTCTATTCCAAGGAAGGCCTGCATTATGTCGCTGTCTGAGAGGTGCTCAATATTGGATTTAGGTTTCAGAGTTTCTTTGATCAATTTTGAAAGAGTACCGAGTGCAAAATTTATTTTTCAAAAAGATTTTGTCAGAGTTATGTAATGTCTACCTCAACAAGATGGGTTCAGACTTAAATTTCAGGTATGTGTTGAACTGGACAAGCTCAGGTGGGAGTATGTGGGAGGCTTTACAACTGTTCTGTGTCACTGGGCTATGAAGGAGAAAAGGAGAGCACACAAATGTATGGAAGGCAGGATCAGACTTGGCTGTGAGGCACTGCTTGTCAGTGGAAATTAAGACGGATTAAATGAGAATATTAACAGCCATTTCCACCACATCGGCCAAGTTGTAAAAGTCAAAACATAAGAACATCTGTACCAGCAGAAATACAACTGACCACCAGAAGAATACTAATCAAATCTACAACTGCAACACTAGCAACAATCTGTACTTGTATCGTACCTTTAACATTGTAAAGAACCCCAAGGAACTTCACAGGAGTGTTACCATACAAAAATGTGAACTTAAGCTACGTGAGAATATATTAGGACAAGCGACAAAAAGTTTAGTCAAAGATGTAGATCTTCTTAAGGAGCATCTTAAAAGGAGCAGAGGAATGAAATTCTAAAACTCAGAACCAAGGCAAATGAAAGTACATCTGATAAATGATACAGGAATGGACATTGGGGTGCACAATAAATCAGAACTGAGGGGCACAGGTATTGAAGGGTAGCAGGGGTAAAGGAGGTCAGAGATAGGGTGCAATGGTGCCGTAGACTGATCCAAACTCAAGGATGAGAATTTCAGATGAGACATTACCAGATCAGCAGCCAATGTAGGCCAGCAAGAACAATGGTGGTGGGTAAAAGGGATGCTATGCGAATTAGTATATATAGGGAAGAGTGGCCGAAGATTAAAAGGACTGAAAATTAATGGCTGAAGTCAAAAAGTTTTGAATTTATATGACAAGGAAATTTGCAATTATTTCACTTATGATGATCTGCAGTGAAATGCAAATGATTCTAGGTGACTTCAGATAGGTAGAATTATTCGATATCAAGTGGGTTGAAATATTATCTTTGTTTACCTTCTTTTACCATCAAGACTGCAGACCAATGCATTTGTATCAAACCAACAAAGTGGCCTCAGCATTACAGCATTCAATGCAGTTACTGCATAGGATACAGGATGAAGTCCATACCGACATCTGAACATGACATTGTCAGATTATGTACATGCAAAGCAAAGCAAAGGAAAGGACTCTGGCAATGCTTGGTAAACTATTTTCCAAAGTGACCTCTTTTTTAACTCACTACCTTCTCAAGGACAATTAGCTAAAGGCAACATTTGCTGGCCTTGCCAGCAATGCCTGCATCCCATGAATAAATATACAATCTAAAAATAAAATCTTTCGCAAATTACTGTGACACCAGACACCAGTAACCAGCAAAAACAAGAACAGGTAAAGAAAGCAATGGCGGCTCCCCCAGCACCGTTACTGATAGAGATTTTCCACGCTGAGACTTTCTCCTCCCAGCTTTGGCTACATTGCAGGTGGTAACCGTCAGCAGCAGAGGTTGGAAAACACATTTAAAAAGGAAGAATTCATTAACCAAACGTCAAGGTTGCACCAAACTGTGGAAATTTCTCATTTCTGCTGCCTGTATCCATCACTTTGCATGAGCTTAAATTTGTGAAGGGTGGAAGGTCATTCAGGAAAGCACTACAAGAGTCAAGTCTGGAGGTAACAAGGGCCTGGTTGACATTTTTAGCAGCAGATGGGCTGTGGCAGGGATAGAGTGGCAATAGGCATTATTGGTGATGGAAAGCATATAGGGTTAAAGATCAACTCAGGATTATACAGAAGTTGAGGTGGCAAACAGCCTGGTTCAACCTCAAGTAGTAGTCAGGCAGGTGGTTAAAAGTTTATGCTAGGTAATGAAGTTTGCGGCAATGACTGAAAGCAATGGCTTTGATCTTCCCAATAATTAATTGGAGGAAATCGCTATACATCCAATACTGGATGTTGGATGAGCAGCATAAATCATAAAAAGCGGAGAGATTGAGACAGCTTGTGAAGTATTGTACACGTGCAGTTGGAAGTTGTGTGTCAGATGATGCCACTGAGTGCCATCATGTAGATGAGAAATAAGATGGATACAGATTAATTAAAAATGACTTATGCTGTGCCACCAGATACCGCTATATGTCACGCTTCAGCAACAATCCAATCTTACTGGTACAGCAAATTAGTTGTGTTACACATTTTTAACTTTTTTTCAAGAATGCCACAAATTAGTGAAAGACTTCCCGAAATTACTATATGGTTCAAAGTTATTAGTTTCACAATTGTCATCAGGTACTTACCACTAAATCCCAATTATTCTGTTCGAGCAACGTAATAGCTTCATCAATATTTTCAATTCCGGTGCATGCCTACAATAAACAAAAAGTATTTAAAAAGGCAAACATTTGTAAATGTTAGTAACATTTGCTATATGCGAGACATTTACAAATGGTATAACTTTGCATTGAACAACTTGATTTATAAATCTGCATCGTGTAACATGATGCATCGTTTTAAACTGAAATTTGAAATAAGGTGGTAGGGAGCAAGCACTAGAAGAGGTTGCAGTGTGTGGACTAGGGCAGGGGTGGGGGGGAAGGAGAGGAGGTGTGAACATTGCATTAGATCACGATTCAACCATTCAAATTTCAGGGAGTAAAATCAAAGATTATGCAACTTGTCCAAATAATTTAACCAGAGGCAGCTATTGTATCTTGCATGCCATCTTGCTTTATATTGGTTGCCTTAAACTCATACACAACAAAAAAGAAAAGCCATGTATTTATGGCTGTCACAGAATAAATTAACATTGTTGTGTAATTCAATCCCCAAAGCAGCAGTAAAAAAAACAAGATCGTCATCTGATAAAAATGGAATGAATGTTCAATCAGAGCAGCACATGCCAGTTATTAGTATAAAACACAGAGCACCTCCCAATTCATTTAAGCAATTCCAGAGCTGCTTAACTACTACTATAAAATAAAGATCACGTATTTTGTAAATATACAGACAATACTTTGGGAAAGGTATTCACTGACTCACACCACCAGCAAGATCCTGGGATACCCATGCAATCAAGAAAGAATTGAATATATTCAGTTACTGTAAATCAGTAGTTCTGATGGAACATTGCATTACATGGCATAACTTCCCCTGTTGTCTTGAAAGAGTTCATCATCCATCTCAGCATAACAACATTGGAGAAGGTAATCAGACACCCAGACATCTTACAGAACTTAAACCTGCTGCCCAAGTGCAAAACAGGTAGTGATAGGCTGTCCAATATACAGTTATGCAGTCAAACATGAATTGGAATCTACTCAATATTTTTAGCTATATTAATTCAATATCTAGAAAACATAAAAAATAAAGGATTGATTTAAATGGGTGAAAGGACAGCAAGATGGTGCTGTAGAGCACCAAATCACAGTCCAAAACTGGAACACAAGGATGATAAAATCAAACCTGGGAATCAATCTGTATGCCACTCTGCAAAGGGATACCATGCAGAATAATGTTCTGCAATGCAATCTTTGTACAACTAATCCATACAAATAAGGAAATAAACTTTGGTGGCAGCTTGTTCCAATTTTAATTATCTAATCATAAAAAGTACCAACTGCAACAGCTCTCTTCCCACTCCTGCACTGTTACCCCTGGTGTTGCCGAGGGTCCAACTCCAGTCACATCCCACTTCTCATCTATATGCTGCCCCTCAACAAAATTCAAAAACAGTGTAAGCTTTGACATGTACCTCAACAACACCCAGCTTTACTTCGAAATCCAGTACTGGGTGAGCAGAAATTTCCTCCAGTTAGATATTGGAAAGACTGAAGCCATTGTTCTCACTCCCCACCACAAACTTCATTCCTTAGCAACAGTCTAAATCCCTCTCCCTAGCAACTGAGGCCAAATCAAAACGCTCACAACTTGGTGTCATATTTGGCCCCAAGAGAAGCTTCCAATCACATATCAGCACCACATCTCCCTAACTCCACCCGATTCAACTCCCTATTTGCTGCTGAAATCCTCATCCATGCCTTGGTTGCTTCTCAACATGACTTCCAACATACTTCTGACCGACCTCCTACATCATACTCTCCGTAAACCTGAGGTTATTCAAAACTCTGTTGCCAGTGCCCTTAATTGCACATCATCGATGTAACTGCCATGCTAGAATTCAAACCTGGACCCCCAAAGAATAACCCTGGGTCTCTGGATTACTAGTCCAGTGACAATACCACTATGCCACTGCCTCCACAGTTAAGTCAAGAGATTGCAGAAGTTGGGACTGTAAACAAGAGACCTAACATAGGCATTCAAAATTAGAAAGCATTTTGATAGAGGGAAAAATGTTTATCTGACAAGTGGATTAGTAACCAGACATCATACATCTATAACAATTGGCAAAAGAACGAGTGAACTTATTTTTCCCCACCCCCATACAGAGGATTATGAAGTTCTGGAATGCAATACCAGAGAAGATGGTGGAAGAGATTCCATGGGAGGTCAAATGGACAGAAACCCGAAGAGTAATATGTAGGGTTATGGGATTATATATACTGGTGGCTATGCTTCAGCTGCCGAGACTCTAAATGCCCTCCATAAGTATCTGCACCTCTCTACTTTGCATTCCTCCTTTTGAAAGAATTCCTTAAAATTTACATATTTATCTAAGCTTTTGGACACCTGCCCCAATATCTCCTAATGTTACTCAGTGTCATATTTTGTTTTAGAATGACTCTGAAGTGCCTTGGGACATTTTATATTAAAGGCGCTATACAAACACAAGCTGACACAAATATGACAGACCAAAACCCTTCATTGCATGCTGCAAGATTGTGATTCCACTTCCTTTTCCCATGCCATCTGCTCTCACATTTGTTACTCCTTCCAATCACTGTCCTGGTCCTTCTTCTCCTTAAGTGATTCCTTTTCCCTGAAGCTTACCGTTCTGATGTCACTGGTCCCAGCAATGCTGCAGCTTCTTCTGGATTTCAGCCCTACTCTGTTGTCATCATACTTCTATCCTATCCAGATCCTTTCCTCTATACGAGCACAGATCAAAGATTGAACACTGGGGACCTCGCTGGTCTGCATGGCTTTGTTGAGCTCAGGCATTACACTTCCCGGCCAAGTCATCACAGAATCATGGATTAAGCTGCTTTTGGTACAACTAATAAGTGTATCCATATCAAAACATGGAACCTATTTACCCACAAAAGCATTACATACTCCATTTTAAGTGGGTAAAATTAAGCTACTTTAGCAGAACCATCCAACCCTCCCCTTGAGAACATACTGCTCTGATTCTTTGTAGCTGCAAGTAAGATAATTGGCATGGAATCCAGGATGCTGCTAGAGCTTTAAAAGATGAGCACTAGGGGGAGCAGTTTTTCTTCCTCTCTACATCTGGGGAACATCTTGCCCCATTTTATATTGTCACCTGCTTTTTTCTTCCTCATTATTGTCAATATCAGTCATAATGCTTTAGAGGCCACTATTCGGCTCAATGATTCCATATCGACTCTCTTTAAAGCAATTCAGTCAGTTCCATGCCCTGCTCTATCCCTGCAGTCCTTCAAAATTATTTTCCTCAGGTGCCTATCCAATTTCCGTTTGGAATTATTGATCATCTCTCGGCATCATGTTCCAGATCATTACCACTCGCAGTGTTGAAAAGTTGTCCCTCTCATCCTCCCTGAATTTTCTGCCCCAAACCTTAAATTTGTGTCCCCTACTCCTTGTACGATCAGATTTTGGGAACAATTCTTCCCATAACAATCATGAACAAATAGCTAGCACAGACACAATAGGCAAAAGGGCTTTTAGTACTGTACACTTCTGCAGCATATAATCAATGGCTTACTAAAAATAAATTGTAACCCATGGAAAGAAGCTGATCATTTTTCATATTTCCTCCAAAAATTAAGGCTTTTCTGCCTGAATAATCAACCTTCAGTGTTACAAATGTTGATCCTCTGACAAAAATATGATGTTTTTAAGGAATCAGTAAGTTATCAGGGTCAGAAATACTATAAATTATTCACCACTTCATTCAATGCAGTTTCCCAATTCAGTTGCAGTTCTACAACTCCAGTTTTCTCATTTAAATAACTTGTCAAATATTTAACATTAAAGTAGCAGGTAATTTAGGCATCTTGACAGATGATTCCAAAGCACAAGTGTCAACGTACTGGCTCTCTGTGAAACAATTCAGTCAGTTTGGTTCCCTGCTCTATCCCTGCAGTCCTGGTTTTGTGACATTCAATGTTTAGTTCCCACTAAATATTCAGCATTGCTGGGACCATTGACATAAACCAGAATTGATTTAGCTCATAAAAACACCAAAACCTAATAATTCAAACACAATTGCCCAAGACATTTAACATAGGTGACAATGCTTGAAACTCAAAGTACTTCAATGGAAGATCTGTATAAACTGGTTAATTATATTGAGCTACACATCAACTGCACTTTGACCATTCAGCCAAAATTATACAATTTTGTCTACAGCTATTTAAAAATTCTACACAAAACAACTGGACACCCACCCCCACAAAAAACCCAAGCTGTACATATGCATGTCGACAAGTGATCAACTGCATGAGGGGCATCTGTCGCCTTTGCATTCTGTGATGCCTGGGGCTGCTGCTTTCACCTAAACAAATGTACATGAATGGTACTTGAGAAACCAAACATTTAGATTCCTGGTGACATATGAGAATGTTCCGGCAAACCGCACCATTGAAAATATAATCGGTCATATATAACGTTTTTAAAGACGTGTGTACGTGTGGCAAAGAATGGGGTCAGCTACATCTTCTGATGCTACATTTCAGAGCCGCAACATGTGGGCAATTCTTTACATGACAACCAGGTAGCCGCTCCAACACACCCGCCATTTCACACAGAACAGGTAGTAAAGTTTCTCCTCCGTCCACAATTCGCTAAACAAGACGTGAGAAAAGCCTTTGAAAACACCAAATGCACCTGAAAGTCGGCAAGAATCATCTCTCGGTCCATGGCCGCCATTCTGCTGCTTCTTTCCAGTGCGCTGGGCTGCTGAGGGAGGGAGGGAGGGAGATGGCCTCTCGCCAACCTGCCCCTGGCCACTCAGCTAAACCAACACCGAGATGTCAACAGCCTCCCTCCGCTCTGCCAACACTCCCCCCACTACCGCCCAAAGCCACACGCATCGAAATCACACTGCATTATGTGTAAAACCAAACAGAGTGCTGGCTAATACCCCCGGTCAGAATGAGCTTTTCCTCCTCGCTTTACGGCACGGTCGTTCAGTAAATTTGCTTGTCACGCTGTCGTGAAGGGAAATAAACGTCGCGTTTACGGCACTTCCTCCACGTGACGCGGCTGTCAACTGGTTCAGGGACACAGCCTGACTGTGGGCACCTTTCCAGCCAAGAGTCAACCCTCCCTAACACAGAGTAAACCCTCTCGGCACAGAGTGAACCCTCCCCAAACACATAGTAATCTCTCCCAAACACAGAGCAATCTCTCCCCCACACAGAGCAAACCTCCTCCAGCAAAGAGTAAACCCTCCCCAGCCTAGAGTAATTCCTCCCCAGCGCAGACCAATCCCCCCCAGCACAGGGCAATCCCTCCCCAGCACAGACCCCCTCCCCAGCACACAGCAATCCCCCCCAGCACAGAGCAGCCCCTCCCCAGCACACAGCAATCCCTCCCCAGCACACAGCAATCCCTCCCCAGCACAGACCCCCTCCCCAGCACAGAGCAATCCCTCCCCAGCGCAGACCAATCCCTTCCCAGCACAGACCAACTCCCCCCCCCCCCCCCCAGCACAGAGCAATACCCCCAGCCAGAGCAATCCCTCCCCAGCACAGAGCAGCCCCTCCCCAGCACAGACCCCCTCCCCAGCACAGAGCAATCCATCCCCAGCACAGACCAATCCCTCCCCAGCACAGACCAATCCCTCTCCAGCACAGCAATCCCTCCCCAGCACAAACCAATCCCTCCCCAGCACAGAACAATCCCTTCCCAGCACAGAACAATCCCTCCCCAGCACAGAACAATCCCTTCCCAGCACAGACCAATCCCTCCCCAGCACAGAACAATTCCCCGACAGAACAATCCCTCCCCAGCACAGAGCAATCCCTCCCCAGCACAGAGTAAACCATCCCCAGCACAGAGCAATCCCTCCCCAGCACAGAGCAATCCCTCCCCCAGTACAGTAATCCCTTACCAGCGCAGAGTAAACCCTCCCCCAGCGCAAAGCAATCCCTCACCAGCACAGAGTAAACCGTCCCCCAGCGCAAAGCAATCCCTCCCCAGCACAGAGTAAACCCACCCTAACACAGAGCAATCAGTTCTTAGCACAGAGCAATCCTCCCCCAGCACAGAGTAATCCCTCCTCCAGTAAAAAAATCCCTCACCAACACAGAGCAATCCCTCTCCCAGCACACAGTAATCCCTCTCCCAGCATAGAGTAATCACTCCCCCAGCACAGAGGAAACCTTCCCTAACACTGAGCAATTCGGCCCCCAGCACAGAACAGTCCTAACCCATACTAAGCAATCCCTCCCTAGCACAGAGCAATCTCCCCCAGTACAGGTCAATCCCTGTCGCACTCTCCCTGCACAGTAATCCTTCATCCACTACCTCTCCCTACCCAGTGCAACCACTCTCCCAACACGGAACAATACTTCTCCCACTCTGCCTCCCAGCACAGAAGGCTGAGCTATCCTAGTCTCACTCAGTAGATATTTCCCTCTGCCACACCACCTTACTCATCTCCACTCTCCTCCATACCTTCTTTCTCTCAATAATTTTAGTTGGGTGGAGAAGTCTTAAAATCACTACTTCTTTTCATTGTTCAGTTTTATGAAAATATAACTTATTCGTTCTAGTTAAGCTGTCTTTAATTGTGACAAAAACTTACTTTGTTTAGCCTTAGTTGAAATTGATGACTGCAGTAGTTTTGTTTGCTTTAAATTGTGTTCTGCCATATTCCATAAGAGAACATAGTGAATTATTAAAAGGCATTGTTATCCAGCTTTTAATTTAAACACCTTGCAAGCATTCCAGTTTAATGAGACAAACAAGGACAGTAATGGACTCTTTAATTCATTCAACAATTTCTCTCTTTATTTAACCACTTCAAGTACCAACTCGAATATAACAGTTGCAACTCATTAACTCTTTTACTGAACTTTAACTCTTAACTGAACATCGACCCTCAACTGAACTTTAACTCTGAACTGCACATTAACTGAACATTAACTCACAACTGAACTTTAACTATTAACTGCACATTAACTTTAACTGAACAATAACTTTTATTATTTAACTGAAAATAGATACGACTGAGTTTAGAAAAAACCTTGGCCAAGAAATAGCCCCGAAGTAGAATGTATCTTCTTTTCTGAAGCATCCTTCAGGGTACATGTCTTACGATGGTTAGTCTCTATAGAGTTGTCACTGGCAAACAAAGATTTACCCACAAATCCTGCACTTAATTCCACTTGATTCTCTGTCATTCAGCCAACTGTGTAACCAGAAACCGATCATATGGCTTGAACATCCAATGAAATTACTTGCAAACAACGCCATTACACTTACTTCACATGACATGTACCACACATAATGGCAATAAAATTCAAGATCACGATGTCTGAGTCAATGTAAACAACTTCCTTTATTTGACCAACACAGCAAGCTTCAGATCACAGTTCCCAGACCAGATACCTGACTTCATGACCTGCATCTGGTTCTAATTATAAGTTGACCAAAAATCCCAGCATGCTTAACTCTCAGCCAGAATAGCCATTTTAAAGCCATTATTGCCACTGTTGTTAAATCATTGCTATAGCCATTCTTTCTCTGTCTACAGTATAAATGATTATCAATGACTGAAAGTAGTTGATAGCTCTTCTCTGAACCTCAAATGACATTACAGACAGCAAGTTAATTTCATAAATTTAATACTCTGATGACGGAGGCTATATTCTTCTCTAAGCAGACAGTTTTTTGGTATTGTATTGGTTTAATATATGATGTCTGTAACTGCAGGATTAAGATTGTGACATAAGATATGAAGCAAAATCAGTAATAACCATTTTAAACTTGAGGAATTGATTAGAAGTTAATTGTTCTTGCCTCTTGAATTTCTGATTCACATTTTCCTTCAAGGAAATTAGTCTTGAGGTCAAGCTCTCAAGTTGCAGATTGCTTTCAATTTCCTTTAAGTAAACTAGTTTGCTTGGACATAGTGTAATTTACCCCAAAGAGCATTTAAAATGTTAGGTAATCACACTCTATCTTGGAATAAGAGAAGAAAATAAATTGAAGTATTAAAAGCATTAGAGAATTGTGCGTAATTTCAGTACAATGCTGCATTCTCCCATCTAAACATCCATTTGCCACTGATTTTCAACCTATGGAGCTTGGCCTAAAACTTCAGTTCAGCCATTAAGTGTAGTACAGCAGGGGCAGGACTTCCGTCCAGCCCATCAGACAACTTTCTGGCTGAAGGGTCATTCAATAATTAGATACTCTGTTTGTAAGGAGGCAAACATGGCTATGCCAAAGCCAAGTTTCAGAAGTCTGTATTCACTGTGAATCAGGCAGCATTATCAAAATGTTTTGACTTTAATATAACAATTTCACTCCTTTGAACAATTGAAAAGTGTGATAACCCCATGGGGTCCATGGGGAATCACTGATTGATCTCACTGCGGCATTGAGTATGAGTTCCCCTTGTAACAGGCAGTGGCCTGCCCTGCTGGAACTTATTATCAGGAGCCTTTTATAAGGCAGGCCTAGGACTGGGCCTGCTGAACAGTAGTCCCAGGCAGAGACTAGTGTGTGCACACCACAGTAGTTGTTTTACTTTGCATTTTGTAATAAACTATGCTCCTTTCCAGTTTGGCTTCCTGATTCATTACAGTCGTGAGGTGGAACAAGAAAAGTTTCGGACAGCTTTGTCTTTCAATTAACCCAGTAAGACAGCAATGGGGGGATATTAAAAATGCCGCTATTTGGGAAACTGGAAACCTATGATGCAGGTGTGGCGGATTGGCCCCAGAGCACTGAAAGAATTAGGTATTTCTTCTAGGCAAATGGGACAAAAGGGGATGCCCGGCAAAATGTCATCTTCCTGACTGCTTGTGGAGGGTCCAGTGAAATGTGGTGAACTGGTGGTAGCAGTGATAGAGAAATTATCTTTTCAAGGGGTACAGTTTATCCTGGATAATAATATGGCTGGATCACAGGTGGCAGTGAAAACAGGATGAGAATTTTAAAACAGAGTTGTTGACAGACCAGGGGGTGATTCTCCCTTCCCGCTATGCTACTTTTCTAGCAAAGTGGGCCAGGGGAATTGTGCTGGGAGCAATTCACGGGGTTCCCACGAGTGTTCGCACCCCGCTAGCATCTCCCAGTGTTGGATTTCCAACGCAGTCTGCTCCACGTTGGAAATCGGGGGGAAGGCAGGGATTGCATTTAAATGATCCTTTAAGTATCATTTAAATGCTATTAGTGGGCCCGGGACTGAATTTCCCAGGCTCGCTAGCCTCTCCCACCCTGCCAGAATGCTTCACTTCACTTCAGCCGGGTTTGGAGTGGCTCCCCACTTTTTGGGAGCTAGCTGCCTGACCTCACTGGAGTGAAGGGTGGGGTAATTGGGGCCTCCCAGGGGATCGGGCGGTGGTGGGGGTGGTGTCCCCTGGGCATTGGCACCTTGGCAGTGCCAGCCTGTGCCCCCTGGCACTGCCCTAGGGGCAAAGTTTCCATGCCCAGGTGGTACCTCAGCACTACCCACTGGGTATTGGGCAGTGCCAAGGGGGTGGGGCCTAGGAGCAGGGCCTAATGGGGCAGGGCCTAGGGGCAATCGGTGTGGGTGGGGGGTCCCGCTGTCATTTTGCATTGGGGTCGATGGGGACAGGAGGGAGGCCAGCAAACGGGATGGGTTGGGGATGGGGCATGGGTGGGGGTGGTCTGCCGGAAAGGGGGTCTGCCTGCGGGGGTGTCTGCACTGCAGGGGGTTGAGGAGATTGGCACTGCGGGGGGGCAGGTGCTGGGGGGCACAATCAGGTTGTGGGGGGACCAGAGGGGCAGCACTGCAGGGGTCCCCGGCTGGCCAGGGGATCGAGCCGGCCAGCAAATGGGAAGCTGACAGTTCAGGGCCACTGCGCATGTGCAGAGCCCCACTGGTCTCAGCCTCTCCAGTTGGAATAGGCCCCACCCCCTGAAATCTATTGATATTCACACTGGTGGCCTCTGCATTGTACAGAGTGTGGGAGATTCTAATGTGAACTCTCACTGAAAAAAACAGCGTGAATTACTTCAGTTTTCCTGCAAATTCAACACTTAGAATTTTGAGGGGAGAATCCTGCCCCAGGTGTTAATGTTGGTTAGAGAACATAGAAGTGATATGCAAACAGCATTTGGTACTATTTAGGATCTGAATAGCTGAGTTTTGGTTGTGCTCCAGCTTATGGGTTAAACATGAGAGTCCAGCCAGGCGGGCATTGAAATAATTAAGTCTCAAGGTAATAATTGCATGGATGAGGGTTTCATCTGCAGATGAGTTGAGGCACTTCCATCTCTTAATGACAAGTATTAGTTGCTTTCTGAGGTTCAATGAGTTCCATATCTGTTTGCCAGGTTTATTCTAAATCCTTGTCTATCTGAGCAGGAAAAGTAACATCCCTATATTTTAAGACTTACAGAGTATTTCTCCCAGTCTCTTGTTTTAATCATCTCTTGGTATACCTTGCAATGCCGCCAACCATTTGTTCCCCTTTCTCTCAAATTTCCTGTCTTTTATTTCCTTATTAACTCTCCTGCATTCCTTGCATTTTGGGTGTTCTAGCTATCCAAACTGATGTATCAATCTCAGTTCTACAAAAATCCAGTCCTCTGCTTAATGACCTCTGGATGGCACTATAACTTTAATAATCAAAAATAAACTACCAGCCTGGCAATAATATGCTGGATTCTGGTGAATCTTGCTCGGAAAAGACATTTAATAAATTGGATTTTAAAACAGAAAATCTCAACCTATGTAATTTTTCCTTTGAGCGCACTCATTAAAATAATGGATTTTTAAAATATATAAATTATTTCATAAAATATTAAGTTATTTTACAGTTTTTAAAATTTTTTGAATATTTAATTATTTTGCACTAATCTTCTCACCCTCCCCCATTTTCTCATTGAATTAAATGTAATAATTAAGAATGAAGAACATAAAGATTTTTAGGAACAGGGAAAAACATATTGAGACTCACAAGCCCATCAGCACCCATGAACTAAATTATCACCATATCCCATCACTTGAACAAATTGTTTGGACAAGCTTAGCCTATTCCCTTCAATCTATTCTAAATCTCTTCTTCCAAGAAAATGGCCCCAACTTTCTCAACCTTTCCTTGGAATTCTGATACCCCAGGACACCTTGGTTACTTGCCTCTTCACCCATTCAAGGACAATAATGTTTTTGTTATGAGGTGAGGATGCTGGAGCCAAATGATCTGTAAAATACCAAAAACTCCGCTTCAAGTTTGCTTGCAAATGTGACCTAAAGGCCCTATCTGCACCTGAGAAACACTATCTAGTGACAGAGGGAAGTGGTTGACATCTGTGAGCTGGCTTATGCCAACAGTCAATCACCGGCATGGCAACAGGCTCCAACACCACAAACAACAGCCCACAACATCATCTGATAACCACTTTATATGTGGCACTAATGGCAGAATCTAACTCTCACGGATTGCTCTCTTCAACCCTCAGGAAAAGTGCATCATATCAAGTTACTCTATCCGCAACAGATTTGATTCACTGCATATCCATCATCTTACCTCGATGGAAAGATGCCAATAATGATTAGGTGCAAAAAAAACATACAGCCTAGATAAGGGCTGGCAAATAACAACAACATGCTTGAATTGATAGCATGCCTTTAATATGATAAAACATCCCAAAGAATATCACAGGAGCATTACAAAGCAAAATTTGACACCAAGTCACATACAGCAATATACATTGTCCAAATTTTACAGTTGCCTTCATGGTCCCAGGGACATTGGAGGACAGTGTAGCTGCAGATCAAGGTGCAACGCTCCAGACTGGCTTTGAGGCCCTCCCATTTTCCAGGGTGCATAAGAACATAAGAACAAGGAGCAGGAGTAGGCCATCTGGCCCGTCAAGCCTGCTCTGCCATTCAATAAGATCATGACTGATCTTTTCGTGGATTCAGCTCCATTTACCCGGCTGCTCACCATAACCCTTAATTCTTTTACTGTTCAAAAATTTGTCTATCCTTGCCTTAAAAACATTCAATGAGGTAGCCTCAACTGCTTCACCGGGCAGGGAATTCCACAGATTCACAACCTTTTGGGTGAAGAAGTTCCTCCTCAACTCAGTCCTAAATCTGCACCCCCCTATTTTGAGGCTATGCCCCCAGTTCTAGTTTCACCAGCCAGTGGAAACAACTTCCTTGCTTCTATCTTATCTATTCCCTTCATAATCTTGTATGTTTCTATAAGGTCTCCCCTCATTCTTCTGAATTCCAATGAGTATAGCCCTAGTCTACTCAGTCTCTCCTCATAAGCCAACCCTCTCAACTCCGGAATCAACTTAGTGAATTTCCTCTGCACCTCCTCCAGTGCCAGTATATCCTTTCTCAAGTCAGGAGACCAAAACTGTACACAGTTCTCCAGGTGTGGCCTCAGCAGCACCTTATACAGCTGCAACATTACCTCGCTGTTTTTAAACTTCATCCCTCTAGCAATGAAAGACAAAATTCCATTTGCCTTCTTAATTACCTGCTGCACCTGCAAAACAACTTTTTATGATTCATGCACAAGAACATCCAGGTCCCTCTGCACAGCGGCATGCTGCAATTTTTTACCATTTAAGTAATAGTCCATTTTGCTGTTATTCCTACCAAAATGGATGACCTCACATTTACCAACATTGTACTCCATCTGCCAGAACCTTGCCCACTCACATAGACCATCTATATCCCTTTGCAGACTTTCAGCGTCCTCTGCACACTTTGCTCTGTCTTTCATCTTAGTGTCATCTGCAAATTTTGACACACAACACTTGGTCCCCAACTCCAAATCATCTATGTAAATCGTAAACAATTGCAGTCCCAACACTGATCCCTGAGGCACACCACTAGTCACTGATCGCCAACCAGAAAAACACCCATTTACTCCCACTCTTTGCTTTCTGTTAGTTAACCAATCCTCTATCCATGCTAATACATTACCTGTAACACTGTGCACCTTTATCTAATGCAGCAGCCTTTGGTGCGGCACCTTGTCAAATGCCTTCTGGAAATCCAGATACACCACATCCACAGGTTCCCCATTGTCCACTGGGCACATAATGTTCTCAAAGAATTCCACCAAATTAGTCAAACATGACCTGCCCTTCATGAACCCATGCTGCATCTTCCCAATGGGACAATTTATATCCAGATGTCTCACTATTTCTTCCTTGACGATAGATTCAGGCATTTTCCCTACTACAGAAGTTAAGCTAACCGGCCTATAGCTACCCGCCTTTTGTCTATCTCCTTTTTTAAGCAGTGGCGTCACATTTGCCGTTTCCCAATCTGCGGGAACCACCCCAGAGTCCAATGAATTTTGGATAATTACCACTAGTGCATTTGCTATTTCTCCCGCCATCTCTTTAAGTACTCTGGGATGCATTCCATCAGGGCCAGGAGACTTGTCTACCTTTAGCCCCATTAGTCTGCAGCTACAGACTGCCCCAAAGGAGGGGTTTCCATTCAAAATTGAATTTTTCTTAATTTAAAATTAAAAATGTTGCATTCAAGTTTGGGCACCCTCCCTACCACTTATCTGAAAAGGCTTCCTCAGTGCCGGGATCATTCCTATTTATCCCCCAGTTTTGACAGCATATGCACTCATCATGCTTAATTGGATGGTGAACCTGCCCTATTGGCCATTAAATGACCAATTCGAGGAAAATCGCAGCTGAGTGACTGTTTCCACTCAATGCAGGCTTCTGACCCCCATTTGGAGATATTACATTTAGTTTCCTCATCTAAATCATCAATATATATTGTAAATAGCTGGGGTCCTAGCACCAATTCCTGCTGTACCTCTTCAGTCATTGCCTGTCATTTGGAAAAAGACCCCTTTATTCCTACTCTTTGTGTCTTGTCTGCCAACCAGTTTTCTATCCATCTCAATAGACAACCCCTAATTCCATATGCTTTAAATTTACACACAAATCTCTTATGTGGGACTTTTGTCTAAAGCCTTCTGAAAGTCCAAATAAACCACATTCACTGGCTCCCCCTCATCAACTCTATTAATTTCATCCTCAAAGAATCCCAGTAAATTTGTCAACATGATTTCCCTTTCGTAAATCCATGCTGACTTTGTATAATTCTACCATTGTTTACCAAGTGCTCTGGTATAAAACCTTTGATTATGGATTCTAGTCGTACGACCTTACAACCACACCCAGCCCGGAGAGGTGAGGTGATAAGGTTGGGCGAAAAATCAGGTTCAGGCCTTGGTTTTCACACCCCCCACCATGATTGTGCCAGAAACAGGCAAAGCCAATTTAAATATAAATGACATAATTTTGAACGTCATTAACATTCATCCAGGCTCGCTTACCTTTACCACCTCACTGACCGAGGTTCTCCCCGATGAGAATAAAAATATGGTCTCTATCAACGGGGACCAGACATGATGGCCTCCCCGGGGAGATGAGAGGCCATTGAAAACCCCTCCGGTGGTCAGCGGCAGGGCCAGGCAGTGCCCATGGGACAGTGCCAGCCTGAAATATCTGCCTGGCACCCTGGCACTGTCCACCTGGCATCCTGGCAATGCCCACTGGGCACCATTACTATGCCGGGGTAGTGCCAAGGGGACGGAGCCATACTGGGGCAGAGCCAGAGTGGGGTGGAGACTTGATGGGGTGCGGGGAGACAAGCAGGGAGCAGGGGTGGAAGGAACTCTGCTGGAATAGGAGGGATGGGGGAACTCTGCCAGAGAGTGATCAGCAATCATGAAGGGAGGGAGAGCAATCTGCAGTGTGGGGGGGCGGGGGAGGCGGGGGGGCGGGGGGGGGGGGCGGCAGGAGGCGGGGAATTGGCAGACGGTTGGTGATGACCACTGGGGGGGGCATTGTCTGTTGGGGGTGTGGGTCCCAATGAATGTGGAGGAATGGGGGTGGGGAGGCTGGTGGCAGGAGATTTCCCAGTAATATCAGGGCTCCTGCGCAATCGCGCCGCTAGAGCTTAGCAGCCGGCTTCCCCGGTGAGGTCAGCCTCTGCCCACCCCCCAAGAATTGGCAAGAATTGCATCCTGACACTTTTTTGCACTAAATGCCATAAGATTGCATTTCAAACTCAACCAAAAAATGAGTCTGAAACTCTCCTTTTCTCATGTTGGTTTGACACTTAGAAATTACTTTTGTAAAATTCTGCCCTCGAATTTTCCCCACTATTCCCAGGCTGACTGGTCTGCCCCTGGTCTAGTAATGGTGCCTAGTGGGCAGCCAGGATGCCAGGGGGACAGTGCCAGGGTTTCATGCAGGCATTTCAAGCTGGCACAGTCCCATGGGCACTGCCTGGCCCTGCCGCTGACCACCGGGGGGTTTCTATAGCTGTTTTCTCTCTACCTCCCTTTTTACTTGGTGGGTTTACATTAGCTACACTCCAATCTGCAGGAACTGTTCCAGAGTCTATAAAATCTTGTAAGATGGCCACCAATGCATCCACTATTTCTAGGGCTACTTCCTTAAGTACTCTGGGATGTAGATTATCAGGCCCTGAGGATTTATTGGCCTTCAATTCCATCAGTTTCCCCAACACCATTTCTCTACTAATACTGATCTCCTTCAGTTCCCCCCTCTCACTAAACCTTGTGTTCCCCACCTTTTCTCATATGTTAATTGTGACCTCCTTTGTGGAGACAAGTATTTAGAAAGCAGATGGAAGGCATATCAAAGAAGTAAGAACAAGGATAGCATTTGGAAAGGCTGTATTTGGTAAGAAGAAACAGTTGCTTACCAGAGAGCTGAGTAAAATATATAACAAGTGACTTGCAAAGAGCTTGATTTGGAGTGTTGTTTTGTAAGAATGTGAAACTTGTACAAAACAGAAAGAGAAAATTAACTTGCTGAATAGCTTTGAAATGTGGGTTTGGAAATGAGTGGAAAGGATCTGTTTGACAGGAAAAGTAACAAATGATGAAGTGCCGTGAGAGTGAACGAACAAAGGAATTTGCAGAACATAATCAGGAACAGAGTGCAGTGAATGTTATGTCCATGGATTTTCGCAATGCTTTTGGCAAGGTCCCACATGACAGATTGGTTAAAAAAGTAAAAGCCCACGGTTTATAGGGTAATGTGGCAAACTGGATAAAACTTTGGCTTAGTAGCAAGAAACAAAGGCTAATAGTTGATGGATGCCCTAGTGAATGGGAAGTTGTTTCAATTGGTGTTCCACAGGGCTTGGTGTTGGGACCTTTACTGTTTATGTTATATATTAACAATTTGGATGTGAATGTCGGGGCGGGGGGGGGGGGGGGGGGGGGGTCATGATTGGGACATTTTCAGATAATACAAAGATTGGCCAACTATTGATAGTGTAGAGGATAGCTATAATCTCAAAAACAATGTAGATGGGTTGTTGGAGTGGGCGGTAAATCCAGATGGATTTTAACAAAAAGAAGTATGAGGTCATGCATTTAAGGAGGTCAAACATTTATAGGGAATACACAATAAATGGGAATATACTAAGAGGGGTAGATGAAGTGACAGATCTTGGCGTACAAGTAAACAGGTCCCTAAAGGCAGCAGTTCCAGTAGACAAGGTTGTAAAGAAGGCATATGGAATGCTCTCCTTCATTGGCAAAGGTATAGAGTATAAAAGTAAGGATATAATGTTGGAATTGTATAAAACACTGGTGAGGCCACAACTGGAGTATTGTCTTCAGTTCTGGCCACCATATTACAGGAAGGAAGCTCTTGAGCGAGTGCAGAGGAGGTTTGCAAGAATGTTGCCAGGGCTGGAAAGTGTAGATATGAGGAGAGATTGGATAGGTTGGGGTTATTTTCCTTGGAACAAAGAAGGCTGACGGGTTACTTGATTGAGGTGTACAAAATTATGAGGGTAAGAGATAGAGTGGACAGCATAAAATTGTTTCCTTTGGTGGAGAATTCTAGAACCAGGGCACATAGATTCAAGATAAGTGGCAGAAGATATATAGGGGACATGAGGAAGAACTTTTTTTACACAGAGGGTAATGGAGTACTGCGTCACATTTGGAGTACTGCGTCCAGTTCTGGTCGCCGCACTACCAGAAGGACGTGGAGGCATTGGAGAGAGTGCAGAGAAGGTTTACCAGGATGTTGCCTGGTATGGAGGGTCTTAGCTATGAGGAGAGATTGGGTAGACTGGGGTTGTTCTCCTTGGAAAGACGGAGAATGAGGGGAGATCTAATAGAGGTGTACAAGATTATGAAGGGTATAGATAGGGTGAACAGTGGGAAGCTTTTTCCCAGGTCGGAGGTGACGATCACGAGGGGTCACGGGCTCAAGCTGAGAGGGGCGAAGTATAACTCAGACATCAGAGGGACGTTTTTTACACAGAGGGTGGTGGGGGCCTGGCATGCGCTGCCAGGTAGGGTGGTGGAGGCGGGCACGCTGACATCGTTTAAGACTTACCTGGATAGTCACATGAGCAGCCTGGGAATGGAGGGATACAAACGATTGGTCTAGTTGGACCAAGGAGCGGCACAGGCTTGGAGGGCCGAAGAGCCTGTTTCCTGTGCTGTACTGTTCTTTGTTCTTTGTTATCTAGAATTCCTGAGTTGGTGGTAGAGGCAGAGACCCTAAATTCTTTTAAAAGTACGTGGATCTGCAACTTAAGTGCATTAAACTACAGGGCTTTGGGCCGGGTGCAGGAAGGTGAGATTAGAAAGGGCACCTGAGTGTCTTCAGGCTGGCATGGAGAGGCAAGATGGGCCAAATGATCTCCTTCTGTGCTGTAACTCCTCTATGGTTCTATGGTTCTAAAATAATTCAAAATTAATGGAATTAAACTATCACTAACCTTCATCATCAGTGCTGTGGTTGGCATCTCCAAGACATGAAGCAACTTGGGCCTCCCACACATGCACAGGCTGGGAAAAACCTGAAACTGACAAAAGAAAAGCAGGCCAAGGAAGCTACACCACACATAATGAGAAACTACAGATGCAGGAACTTCTGCTGACCCTGCCAAAGGATCAACATAATCAGAGAAACACTTCTATGAAAGATGGCAGGCAACATCCTCTCTTTCTTCTGCCACTTAGGCAACATTTAAAAGGAGCAATGGATTAGAACATGGTATTCAATATCCAATATCATCAAGCAGAACAACTAAAGATAGAAGTCCAAGAAATACAATTAAGTGACAACCTGTTTATGAGAATTGTTTCCAGAATTATTCCTCACCTTCAATTTCACAAATACCTAAGAATGGGCCTATGGCATATGTAAACTCACCTATGTTGGGAAGGGTAGCTGTATAGTTTGAGGTGAAGAATCAAAGTTCAGAAATTAAAACCCTCAAATCACAACCCTTTTCCAAAATAAACAGAAGTAAACCAAATTAACTGACTTACAGGGTAAAAATGCTCATAAAGAACAGGTGAAACTTTCATAAAAACTGGATGTCAGTTCAAGGAATACATCTGTAAACCTTTCTGATGGTTGTACAATTGTGTTACACATCAGAATTTTGTGAATTACATGACATGGACCTTACCTGGCCTTAATACAACTGTTACTGTGCTCTGTTAGGCCACATGTCGATCTGATATTCCGAACAAAGCTGATTCAGCACAAGTTGCATTTGATGTAACCCAATATTGCAGAGGAGGCTACAAGCTTCTGCAGCGCCCCTTATTTTACAATGCAAAGGACTAATGCCCATTTCAAGTGTGAACCCTGGACAGTGACATTTTTAAACTTTATCAGCATCCTGCCCATCATGTCACCCATAAAGGGGCACAGCATGGTCAAATGCCTAGGTCAATATGTTGTATCTAATATGTAGAAGTCCCATCAACAGGCCGTACTGCCTGCACAAGCGGGCCCAATCTGCTCCTCACCAGACAAGTCAGGTGCAGCTGTTTGGAACTGATAGCTCATTAAGAAAATGCTTTTGAGGCCTGAGACTGAAGGTTTATCAACAGTAAACATTTTAAATGTGGCAAAATACGTCATAGAGAAAAATTCTGCTGTTAGAAGTCCTGCAATGGAAATTTGGATACAGCATGAGGTCATAAGGTATAACTACAAAGGGTTGTGAATGTAGCCCAGTCCATCACGCAAACCAGCCTCCTCTCCATTGACTCCATCTACACTTCCCGCTGCCTCAGAAAGCCAGCCAAGATAATCAAGGACCCCACGTACCCCGGACATACTCTCTTCCACCTTCCTCTGTCGGTAGAAAGATACAAAAGTCTGAAAGCACATACCAACCAATTCAAGAACAGCTTCTTCCCTGCTGCCATCAGACTTTGAATGGACCTACCATATATTAAACTGATCTTTCTCTACACCCTAGCTATGATCGTAACACTACATAGTACACCCTCTCCTTTCCTTCTCCCCATGCACTCGATGAACGGTATGCTTTGTCTGTATTGCGTGCAAGAAACAATACTTTTCACTATATACCAATAATAAATCAAATCAAATCAAATCAGATAGTCTGCTATGTAATGACTACCACTGTAGACACACTGACTCCATACATAGTTTGTTTTCTCTTGCCTGGTGAAAAACTAGTACTAATTAAGGTCTTTGAGCGAGTGAGAAAAGTGACTGAGTCTTTGGCCGGGGGAGGGAGCGCTGGCGTGTGGTGGTGATGGCTATAGGGGAGGATGCTGGCTTAATACCAGCCAAGATAGGGAGATTATGCTACAAGCTGTGGTATAGGAGTGAGGAGAGAGATCTGGCCTGGGGCTGGGGGAATGTCTTAGTTGGCAATGAATATTGAATATGGAATCAGAAAGATAATTCCTCAATATTCAGATAATTGTGCTGGCCGCCCAAAGGGTCATTGGCATGACATTATGCTGTGCAAGTTAAGCCATAATCTAAGTATATTCTTTTCACTTTTGAATGTTCCCAACGAGCACATATGACATCAGAGGAACCCCTTATCCACATGAAGGATGATGCACTTACAGCCTGAAGTAAATATTTGTTTTGAACCTGCATATTGGTAGCTTAGGAGGCTGTTTAGTGAAAACAGGGCTGCTTGACTGACTAGGCCCCAAATTTATTTTCTTCAGCTCTCAGAGTTTCCTGTAGCTCTCATGGTTCAGACTCACCATATATCGTCTGAGCAGATGTGTCATTTTGTGGTTTGTTCATAGGACTGCGTGTGACATCTGACCTCCCATCTGTGCAATAGCTCACCTGCATTCACGAGACCATAAATTAAGTGGCATGTCGACACAGCTGCTTGAGCACTTTATCTTCCTGGTCAAATAACTATATTCTTAAATCACCCTAAGCTAAAAACATACATAGAAAATAAAAGCAGGAGTAGGCCATTCGGCCCTTCATGGCTGGTCATAAAATTCAATACCTCGATCCCCCCTTCCCCCAATATCCCTTGATCCCTTTAGCCCCAAGAGCTATATCGAATTATTTTTGAAATCACACAATGTTTGGGCCTCAACTACTTTCTGTGTTCGCGAATTCCACAGATTCACCACTCATTGAGTGAAGAAATTTCCCCTCACCTCAGTCCTAAATGGTTTATCCCTTATCCTCAAACTATGACCCCTGGTTCTGGACTCTCCCATCATCAGGAACATTCTTTCTGAGCCTACCTTATCTAAACATGTTAGAATTATATGTGTTTCTAAACTCCAATGAATATAATCCTAACCAACTTAGTCTCTGCTCATATGACAGTCCTACCATTCCATAATCAGCCTAGTAAACCTTTGCTGCACTCCTTCTATAGCAAGGACATCCTTCCTCAGATAAGGACACCAAAACTGCACACAATACTCCAGGTATGGCTTCACCAACATCCTATATAGATGTAGTAAAACATCCCTATTCTTATACTCAAATTCTCTCACTATGAAGGCCAATATACCATTTGCCTTCTTTACTGTCTTCTGTACCTGCGCGCTTACTTACATGAGGACATCAAGGTCTCGCTGAGTATCCACCTGTCTCAATTTGCATCCATTCAAATAATCATCTCCCTTCCTATTTTTGCTACCAAATTGGATAAATTCATATTTATCCACATAATACTGCATCTGCCATGCATATGCCCATTCACTTAGCCTGTCCAAATCACGCTGAAGCAGCTCTGCATCCTCCTTACAGCTTATCCTCCCACTCACCTTTGTATCAGCTGCAAATTTGCAGATAATATATTTAATTCCTTCGTCCAAATCAATAATATATAATCTGAACATCTGGGGTCCTAGCACAGATCCCTGCGGTACCCCACCAGTCACCGCCTGCCAATTGGAAAAAGACTAATTTATTCCAATTCTTTGTTTCTTGTCTGCTAATCAGCTTTCTATCCATCTCAAGACACTACCTGCAGTTCCATGCGCTTTAATTTTATATAAAATCTGCTATGTGAGACCTTGTTAAAAGTCTTCTGAAAGTCTAAATAAATCATATCCACCGGTTCTCCTCAAAGTTATATCCTCAAAGAATTCCAATAGATTTGTCAAGCATGGTTTCCCTTTCATAAATCCATGCTGACTTTGTCTGATTATACCTCTGTTTTCCAAATTTTGTGCTATGAAATCCTTGATTATGGACACCAGCAACTTCCCTACTACTGACGTTAGGCTCACTGGTCTATAGTTCCCTGTTTTCTCTCTACCTTCCTCCTTGAATAGCGGGCTGACATTAGCTACCTTCCAATCTATAAGAACCATTCCAGAGCCCAAAGAATTTTGGAAAATGACCACCAATGGATCTACTATTTCCAGGGCTACTTCCTTAAATAATCTGGGATGAAGATTATCAGCCCTGGAGATTTATCCATCTTCAAACCCATTGATTTCCCCAAAACCATTTGTCTGTTAATATTGATTTCCTTCAGCTCCTCACTAAACTTTAGAAATAGCAAAGACTTTTGCAGCCATTACTTAATTTATCAGCCATATATCTTCTAGCTCAATGACCATTTCTCTATTAGTGCTATATAGATTCTTCCTAAATTACTTTAATTTCTGCATGTATTTTTTGGATGGGAGTCTCCTATGAGCAAATGGACAGGAAAGCCCAAGACCTCAGGCGTGGAGAATTCATCAGAGGACATCACCTTGGGTGGATCACAACTATCATCATTCAAGTGTTGAATCAGAATCACCAAGAAAGTAGACTATACAATATCATACTACATCGTATTGACTGAACTGATGTGAGAAAATGCTACGAGCACCTTTCCACATAGTACAGGCACAAGGTAGCTGACCAATCATATTTATCTAATTTATCTAATATCTGGGTAATTTCAATGCCCAGATTAAACTATCAATATAATTCTCTTGTTACATTTGGAATCAGATTTGATTTCCTAAAATGTGGTCTCCAAGTTCCACATTACTTACCAGGCTTACTACTAATATTTTTTTGCCAGGTCAAGAGCAAGGCAATTTGGACTCCTGCTGCCATGTTTTCTTCTTTTCGTTTACATACAATTCATGTCATTCCTTCTCCATCACCTTTTCTTCCACCATTAGTTGAGATAATCCAAATTGAATCAGAGCTGCCCTGCCATCTTATGTATACATTTGTGAAGCAACCTCACTTTAGAAATACACTGTAAAAAGGTCAAATAAAATTGATTTCCAATGCAACTCACTTGCTTGTGATTCACCCACGTCGTACTTTTGGCACAACTTTCTGTGTATTTTCAGTCACAGTCTATTCAATGTAAGGGGTAGGGTTTGTCTTGCAAAATGCGGTGAGACCGGACCTCCACACTGATGGGAAAGTAAACCCTGATTTTGCTGAATTTCCATAATGAGGGTTTAAATGTGTAAGTCTGTTTCCCTCACCTGATTCCCCAGAAAGACAAACAAAACACCTTTTCATTGAAGCACATTAATCACCACCAAAATGTATGCAGAGGCTAAATACTCAGATTGTACATCTGGATAATGATGGATATTTTTAAAGGGGGCATTGTTGTTAGGAATTTCTGGCAAGCAAGAGAGACGTTCCAGAGCATGAACATCAACCAATTCAAAGATATGAAAACAGTTTCAAAATCTGCCATGATTTTCAAAACTATTATCTTCAAATATTACTCAAATTAACATCTTCAAAGCTGTGCAAAACCCTCATTATTTGGAAAACATTAGAAGATAATGCTCTTTTTAAACAACTCTTACAGTAACAAAATGTCAGAACCACAGTAATAAAGCTTCACATCATTTGTCTGGCTTATTTTCTGATTAATTATTTCGCACCAAGAAAGTTGGTACAGCCATGTGCAAAGATACATTTTTTCTTTCCATATTTTACCAGCAAGGAATTATCCACTTTAACTTTGAATCATCATTATAATTTCTGTCAGATATTTTACACATTTCAAATTGCTTGCTTTTGGAATTGACTTGAGCTCTCTGCAAAGTGTGAAAATGAGGAAGTCTCTTGGGAAAAACAGAGTCTGGCTAGGTTTAAACTTGGCTTCTACATTTTGAGTTTTTATCCATGCTCATGAGAAAAATATCAATATTTCTGTAACAATCCAGGAGGTCATGGGTCACCTGACCACAACCAATTGCTGCAGCGGGAGCAGAATTAGCCTTAAAATCCCAGAATAGGGAGGGAAAAGCTGGCCAGGATTATCACCACAGCTCCCCTACCAAAAATACTTGCATGGTAATGCCAAGAGAAGTCAGAATTGGATTCAGCTACATCCCCTGTAAAATCAACAAACCTGCTGACATTCATAGAACATAGAACATAGAACATTACAGCGCAGTACAGGCCCTTCGGCCCTCGATGTTGCGCCGACCAGTGAAACCAATCTAAAGCCCATCTAACCTACACTATTCCAATATCATCCATATGTTTATCCAATGACCATTTAAATGCACTTAATGTTGGCGAGTCCACTACTGCTGCAGGCAGGACATTCCATGCCCTTACTACTCTCTGAGTGAAGAACCTACCTCTGACATCTGTCCTATATCTATCACCCCTCAATTTAAAGCTATGTCCCCTCGTGCTAGCTATCACCATCCGAGGAAAAAGGCTCTCACTATCCACCCTATCTAATCCTCTGATCATCTTGTATGCCTCTATTAAGTCACCTCTTAACCTTCTTCTCTCTAAAGAAAACAACCTCAAGTCCCTCAGCCTTTCCTCATAAGACCTTCCCACCATACCAGGCAACATCCAAGTAAATCTCCTCTGCACCCTTTCCAATGCTTCCACATCCGTCCTATAATGCGGTCTTTTAAGCCCAGATAGCGATGGACACAGAGGCAGGCCCTTGAACATTTTCTCAGAGGTGGGATAGTGAGGCTGGCAGGGTGGGTTACCCTCCTGCAAGCAGCAAGTAACTGATTCACCCAATTAAGGGTCTGTTAAATTCTACTATTATAAGCCAATTGGAATTTCCAGTCATCCTCTATGCTCCCTGAGGCATCTGGGAATGGGGTAGAAGGACCAGGAGGTGACAAACCATAGGCCAGCACCCCAGACAGACCAAGAGGCCCTCACTGCCTTCCTGATCTTTGCTGCTGGCTGCCCCGTGAAGGGTTTCCCTTCCCACAATGGTGTCCAGCTAGTGAAAGCATTTTTATTTTAAACTTTAAAAGGTTGGTAAGAGGGCATCTTCATCGTGAGGCATTCTTTCCCTCACTTAACCTGCAAAGACATCCTACTGCTGCTTCTGAGCTGGAGGATAGACCATTGGCCCCCCAGCTTGTCTGCCTGTTGTGCTTAGTTAAATAGCAAATCCAGTCTCTGGTCACTAATTAGCTAAGATGTGGAGATGCCGGCGTTGGACTGGGGTAAACACAGTAAGAGTTTTAACAACACCAGGTTAAAGTCCAACAGGTATATTTGGTAGCAAATGCCATTAGCTTTCGGAGCGCTGCTCCTTCGTCAGATGGAGTGGATATCTGCTCTCAAACAGGGCACACAGAGACACAAAATCAAGTTACAGAATACTGATTAGAATGTGAATCTCTACAGCCAACCAGGTCTTAAAGATACAGACAATGTGAGTGGAGGGAGCATTAAGCACAGGTTAAAGAGATGTGTATTGTCTCCAGACAGGACAGCCAGTGAGATTCTGCAAGTCCAGGAGGCAAGCTGTGGGAGTTACTGATAGTGTGACATAAACCTAAGATCCCGGTTTAGGCCATCCTCATGTGTGCGGAACTTGGCTATCAGTTTCTGCTCAGCGACTCTGCGCTGTCGTGTGTCGTGAAGGCCGCCTTGGAGAACGCTTACCCGAAGATCAGAGGCTGAATGCCCGTGACCGCTGAAGTGCTCCCCCACAGGAAGAGAACAGTCTTGCCTGGTGATTGTCAAGTGGTGTTCATTCATCCGTTGTCATAGCACCTGCATGGTTTCCCCAATGTACCATGCCTCAGGATATCCTTTCCTGCAGCGTATCAGGTAGACAACGCTGGCCGAGGATCGCAACAGACACCTCCAGACGCTGAAAGATGCCCTCATAAGAACAGGATATGGCGCTCGGCTCATTGATTGACAGTTCCGACGCGCCACAGCGAAAAATCGCACCGACCGCCTCAGAAGACAAACACGGGACATGGTGGACAGAGTACCCTTCGTCGTCCAGTACTTCCCCAGAGCGGAGAAGCTACGGCATCTCCTCTGGAGCCTTCAACATGTCATTGATGAAGACAAACATCTTGCCAGGGCCATCCCCACACCCCCACTTCTTGCCTTCAAACAACCGCACAACCTCAAACAGACCATTGTCCGCAGCAAACTACCCAGCCTTCAGGAGAACAGTGACTACGACACCACACAACCCTGCCACAGCAACCTCTGCAAGACGTGCCGAATCATCGACACGGATGCCATCATCTCACGTGAGAATACCACCTACCAGGTACACAGTCCCTACTCTTGCAACTTGGCCAACATTGTCTACCTGATACGCTGCAGGAAAGGATGTCCCGAGGCATGGTACATTGGGGGAAACCTTGCAGACGCTATGACAACGGATGACTGAACACCGCTCGACAATCACCAGGCAAGACTGTTCTCTTCCTGCCAGCGAAGCCCACATCCCTTGAATGAATAACAAAAAAAACTATAGTGGTTTGCCAATGCCTTCTGCAGTATGGCTGACCAAAGAACTCCCACTCTTACCACCTGCCATTAGCCTTATTGGAAGGATTTACAGGCTGATAATCAACTTGTTTGGCCATGTTATGAACATATCATCCGAGGCCAATAAGTCTTGGAATGGATTTTGACCCTGGAACTTCTGGCCTAGAGGTAGGGGATGCTACTCACTGGACCACAACATCTCCAAGTCATTTACATAAATTGCAAATATTGACTTCCTAACATCCTTATGACACACCACTTGTCACATCTTGCCAACCGAACATTGACCCATTTATACCTACTTTCTGTTTACTGTTAGTTAATCAATCTTCTATCCATGCTAATATGTTACCCTGACACAATGGGCTCTTATTTTGCGTAGTAACCTTTGATGTGGCATCTTGTCAAATGCCTTCTACAAAATCTAAATACAGAAAATCCACATGATCCCCTATATTCAAGTTGCTTTTTACTTCCTCAAAGAACTCCAATAGATTAGTCAAACATGATTTCTCTTTTACCAAACGATGTTGACTCTGCCTGATTGCATTGAGTTTTTCTAAGTGCCCCACTATAACCTCCTTAATAATAGATTCCTGCAATCCAGGACAAAGCAGCACACTTGCTTGGCACTATATCCACTACCTCAAACATTCACACCCTCCACCACTGACTCAAAGCAGCAGTGTGTACCATCTACAAGATGCACGCAGAGCTAAATGGCAACAGATTCAAAGAAAAAAATCTGGAGAAAGCGGGCAATTCTCCCACTCCGCCACGCTAATTTTCTAGCGCAGTGTGGAGAATCTCATGTCCGGGCACGTGTAGGGTTCGCAAACACGTTCACAATGCGCTCACATCTCCCAGTGCCGGATTTCCGGCGCCGTCCAATTCACGCTGGGAAACCAGCGGGAACACCAGGTAAGTACTTTACATTTTATTTTAATGTTATTTTAATGTGATAAGCGAGCCCGGGGCTGAATTCTCCAGGTCCGCTAACATCTCCCACCCCGCAGGAGTATTTCACTCCAGTGGGGTTCAGACTAGCTCCCCACTTTTGAGGAACTAGCTGCCTAACCCCACTGGAGTGAAGGGGGTCGGGCAGCGGGGGTGGGGTGGTGGTGCCCCCTAGGCATGGGCACCCTGGCAGTGCCAGCCTGTGCCCCCTGGCACTTGCCCAACAGGCAAATTGCCCATGATGAGGGGGCACCTTGGCACTGCCCACCAGGCATGGGGCAGTGCCAAGGGGGTGGGGCCTGTAGAAGGTGGGGCCTGGTGGAGGCGGGCTTGGGGGCAATCAGTGGGGGTGGGGGGGTCGCACTGCTACTCTGCATGGGTGTTGTGGGGCTTCTTACTCTGCATGGGGATCAATGGGGGCAGGAGGGAGGCCCGCGATCGGGGCGGGCTGGGGGGGGCTCCGGACTGCTGGGGGGTGTGAATTTGTTTTGGGTGGTGCCCGCTGGAGGGGTCTGCTGGAGTCGGGGAGAGTGGGGGGATGCTGGAGATCGGGGCCATCTGGGAGGGGGTGTCATGGCTGGCTCGGGAAAGGTTGGGGGTGCGGCGATCGGGCTGTGGGGGAGTTGGGGGGGGCAGCACTGTGGGGGTCCAGGGCTGGCCAGCGATCGAGCTGGTCAGCAAATGGGGAGGCTGACAGTTTGAGGCCACTGCGCATGCGCAGGGGCCTGCTGATTTCAGCCTCACCAGCGTGAATAGACCCCGCCCCCTGAAATTTAATGATAATCATGCTGGTGCACAGAATGTGGGAGATTCTAGTGTGAACACCACTGAAAAAAACAGCATGATGTATTCCAGTTTTCCCAAAAATTCAACACTTAGAACCTTTTTGGGAGAATTCCACCCTAAAAGTCTAATGATAACCATTGTTGATTGTCATAAAAGCCCATCTGGTTCACTAATGCCCTTTTAGGCAAGGTAATCTGCCATCATTTCCTGGTCTGGCCTACTTGTGACTTGTTGTGGATCTTAACTGTCCTCTGGAGAGCAATTAGGGATGGACAATAACTGCTGGCCCAGCCAGTGACGCCAACATTTCATGAAGATTTTAAAGACACTATTTTCTTTTCAGAAGAAAGCAGAAAAGCAGCATGTTAAAAAATAAAAGAACAGTTTTCATTTAAATGGTTGAAATTTACTCAGTATCGCAAAAAGTAATTAAATACCAGTACATTTTTCATGGCATTGCTCATGGACAAAAAAATGACATCCAAGATTTTCGTGAGGCAGTGGGGGCCTGCCCTACTGAGTGGGGAGCAGAGGTAGCCAGGGACAGATGGTGCCTTTGCTGCAAGGGCGATCTTTACTGCTAAAGGGACCCGTTCATGGACCAAAGAGTGCCCTCTCTCCAAGTCCACTGGCAGGGTTTAATTGGTGGTCACCATATGCAGCAGTAAATACCAATGGAGGAGAGAAGAGGCCCTTAATTGGCCATTTAATTGACTCAATTGGGCTCTGGGCAGATGGGTGATCTGTCACCTTTTCTACTGTTGGTAAAATGGAAAGGCAGCAAGAAGGCATCAGGGATCACTCCCCAACACCTTTCCATGCCATTTTGGCAACTTTCCCACCTCTGAGCCCAAGCTGCAAAGACCCTTTTAAATTCAGCCTGTTGTCACTATCTTCCTGCAACCAATTTTCTGCTTTTTTTCCATTGCCCAATTATCTGCCTCTGCCTTCCTTCCTACTTCTCTTTCTCTGTATGACTCATAAACAGCTTTCTTATTTTACTTTATCTTTACGCTCATCACTAACATATTTTCGCTCCTATTTTTAAGCATGTTCTTTTTTTTTGTCTCTTCGATATTTCTTCCAATTTTTTCAGTCCCTGCGCAGTTTCTTTTACCGGTACATTCAATGTCTATCTTATACCGTTCTTAAATTCCAAGGCAAACAGGATAGCAGTGAACAAAGGTGTATGCTATCAGGTGGGTTGAGCAACAAATTTGTTTTTGGGAGTTTCTCTCATACGCACAAGTGAAAGAGAAACTGGATGGTTAAGGAGAAAGACCTGGAAAGATTGGAGGAGGAAAGTAGGACTTAGAGAAGGGTGATAAATCTGAATGTTTCTTGGATGTTGACAACCAAGTTTAAGTCCATGTGGTTGTGTTCAAATAGCATTGTTACATTTGGAGTCAGAGTTTTACAGCACAGAAAAAGGCCCTTCGGCTCATTGTGTCTGTGCCGGCCGTCAAGCACCTATCTATTCTAATCCCATTTCCCAGCACTTGGTCCATAGACTTGTATGCTATGGTGTTTCAAGTGCCTATCTAAATGCTTCTTAAATGTTGTGAGAGTTTCCATCTCTGCCACCCTTTCAGGCAGTAAGTTCTAGATCCCCAACAACCTCTAGGTGAAAAGGTTTTTCCTCAAAACCCCTCTAAATCTCCTGCCCCTCACCATAAATCTATGCCTCCTGGTTATTGACCCCTCTATTAAGGAGAAAAGTTCCTTCCTGTTTACCCTATCTATGTCCCTCAAAATTTTGTGCACCTCAATTGGATCCCCCCCTCAACCTTCTCTTGTCTAAGGAAAACAACCCCAGCCTAGCCAGATTCTTCTTTGCTGAAATGCTCCAACCCAGGCAACATCCTGGTGAAAGTCTTCTGCATCCTTTCTAGTGCAATCATATCCTTCCTATAGTATAGCAACCAGAACTGCACACAGTATTCTAGCTGGGGCCTAACGAGCGTTTATAAAGCTCTATCATAGTCTTCCAGCTCTCATATTCTATGCCTTGGCTAATAAAGGCAGGTATTCCATATGCCTTCTTAACCATCTTGTCTGCCTGTCCTGCTGCCTTCAGGGATCTTTAGACATGCATCCAAGTTCCCTTTGGTCCTCTGTACTTCTGAACTTCCTACCGTTCATTGTGTATTCCCTTGCATTGTTGGATACTGGGTAAATAACTGGTTTTTGAAATAAGATTCATGTTTCATACTAAATTTTAAAAGTACACAGACTTACTAATGATTGTCCCAAATGAGACAGACAAAATTAGTTGAGTGTACTTCTGGGCTTATTTAGGAGAGAAAATCAGGAAATCTTATTCCTTTCTTTAAATCCGACCCTACTATTTTCCAATTCCTTGGTTCCCTAATGTTTTTCCTCCGACACTTCCCAAATCTGTATATCATGATCTGTAGGTAGATTTATGAGTAGAATTTTAAGGATGGCGAGCAATCGAGACTTGCCATCTCAAGAATCGGCGCCCACTACCATTCAGCCAATCAGATTGGCTGAACGTGGGTCAGGCTGCAGTGGCCAAAAACGGTACTACAACACCCTTCCTGGGACTAAATCCCGGGAGCTTTGAAAAGGTAAGTCCCAGAAGTCTCAGATGCTGAATGGTAGGGGCACCTGGGGTGGGGAGGCAATTGCAGCATCATGAGATAGGGTTGGGGAGTGGAAAAGGGGTCCTGGAGCTTCAACGCCCTGGGGGGAGAGGGCGCCTCAACTCTGAGGGGAGGTTCAGACTGAGGCACCCCACTCCCCCCACAAGTGTAAATGTCACTTTCCCACCCTACCTGCTCTGGCTCCTGCCAGCCTACACATTGAGGCTGAGCGGGATAAGGCTATTAAGTGACCTCAATAGGTGAATGGGTGGGATTCCCACCCAAGGCTCAAGCATGAAATTGTGCCTGGGTTTGGGAAGGCAGGTTCCCGGGGGGCAGGAATCCATCCATTCAATTTTACACTCCCCGCCACCTCAAAACCCGCCTTGGGGGGAGCATAAAATTCTGCCCTATATCTCAGTGGTTTTGTACATGCCTGTGGTATTTCACCAGTTGTGAATATGGTACTTCATAACAGTGGTTACCAGGCTTTTTATGATAATGTTTTAAACATAATCAAAGGGCAAACAGTAGATGAAGCATACCTTAAGGCAGCATTAACTGTTAATATTTAAGCCTAATTTTCATGTAAATTTGCAAAGGTACATTATACAAGACTGTTACTGGCAAGTTATTAGGTTTAACCAACATTAATGATTTAATCTTAATAATTGTTCTCTTTCTGAACAAGAAAGGCAAGATATTTCTTTGAATACTGACCTGAAGTTCAGAACTTTTTTTATAAGGTGCTAAGTTAGAAGTGACAACATTTAAGTCTAAAATGTCATACTCCTGATACACTGCACAGTGAACAATTAAACAATTGAATTAGGTAACAGATTGTGATAAGCTTTTGAAAAATCGATTATGTCATTAAAATATGAAGAAAATGTACGTAGTTGTTTAAAGCACCTAGAATATATTCTACCTGGTAAGGATGCTTCCTAATAATATTTGTTCAGTTATAAAAGTTAAAAGATGAAGTCCTGGTTAACTCTTACACAATGCACTCCTGATGATCCTGCTGGTGTTAATAGAACAGGATATGGGCAAGACCCCAGCTGGCTAGCTTCCACAAGGACAAACAGAGCATTGTGCAAAGTAAACAGTCATCAAGTTACTGACCAATAGAGTGTTATAATGATTGAAAAGATTGTCAAAACTCCACTATTCTCCCAGAAAACTGCATTTGTCCTAATTTTGGGATTAAAATGATCTGATTTATTAATCGGGGGAAATCCTCAGGAATTGAGCATGGTGCAGCTTTGAAAGCACATCGAAGTGCAGAAGTAGTAGAAATATGCTCCTCATTATTTTCACAGCTAAATGTGACATTGCTTTAATGGAATATGTAAACAGCGAGTGTGCACCATCATGTATGACAGGAAGTGTTTTCATGCAGCATGTGACACAGCAGCAGGATTTGTGTTGACACCCAAACTCATGAACTTGATGGAACCTGAAATAGAATTCATCAACAGTAATCTGAAATTTGTACCCAAGTATATATTGGTTTACTGAAAAATTAATGAGGTGCTCAGTTTGATTTTTTTTCTTTTGAACCGATCCACACATTAATGCAGGCACCAAGGAATTGAATAATGCAGTGATATAGTATGATGTCTTTTGACACTGATAAAACCTCTTCACCCTAATGCCTATAATTCAACATGAAATAACTTAGGGCAGTCACAACGCAATTCTTAGTGGACACAAGCTGTTAGCGCACATTGTCCCCACCTCAGAACTAAACTTAGATTTTAAGATTTTTAAATTGCCTCTAAAGGCAGGAGCACCAGTGGAGACCTATCTGTACATGCTTGTATCATCAGATAGTAAGACTTCTCTTGAGATAGATATGCTGGTGTGAATCCAACTGTTGGATGCCAGTGGTGGCAAATAAACAGCTGCTGCCAGCAATTTGGATCTACCATTTAACTTAATGGAAGGTCCCAGCCAAACTGCCAAAGTCATTAATGTACCAACTGAGTAAACACTAGATTGTTGCCGGTGTAGTCGATTTAAAGGATGGAATTAAAGGATGGGCGGTATGGTGGCACAGTGGTTAGCACTGCTGCCTCACAGCACCAGGGACCTGGGTTCGATTTCCAGCTTGGGTCACTATCTGTGTGGAGTTTGCACATCCTCCCCATGTCTACGTGGGTTTCCTCTGGGTGCTCCAGTTTCCTCCCACAGTCCAAAGATGTGCGGGTTAGGTGGATTGGCCATGCTAAATTGTCCATTAGTGTCAGAGGGACTGGTTAGGGTAAATGCATGAGGTTATGGGGATATGGCCTGAGTGGGATAGTGGTCAGTGTAGACTCGATGCGCCGAATGGCCTCCTTCTGTACTGTAAGATTCTATTATTCTAATTCTTCCAAGTCCCAACTGTGTGTTCAATAGCGAGCATGGTGGGAGAAAATGCTGGGAGGTTTCACACAAGTGTGAATTTACAATGGGATCTTCCGCTGATGCCGGCCATGGCAGGTCAGAAAACCCACCAGAGGCCAGTGTGAACCTCATATGCATCCCATTAATGATGAAGGGCTAAGCCACATGCCAGATTCTCTATGATGCCTGTGGGAAAACACACCAGCATGAAACACATTCAGAACAACCTGAAATGCAGATGTCAGGACTCATCTGAACGTGCCTGGGACTACCACTGGAATTCAGGATAGAGACTGCCCGCATCCCCGGACCCTGAAACACCACAGTAGTGGGTTGGTGGAGCATCTGCAGGTGGTCATTCTAGTTTAGGTGGATGCTTTTCATCTTCTGACCTCAGAATATTGTAGGAGATCCACCTTCATTTTCAAGAGGCCCATCTTCTGGTCTCCGATTGCTCTTGGAGATCTATCTTCATTTTCAGGTGGGCCACTTTCTTTCTTCAATAGTATGTCAGCGAGGTTGGACACTTGTCCAATTTTGCACCCAAATAGGATGGCAGACTATGCACCAGCCAGCTCTGCACCGCCACTGAATACAACCTAAAACACCCAGGTGCATAATTAATGAGATCCAGGCTGGGAGATTTGGTATATTTTCTCGCCGGCTGCTGCAGTGGGAAACACTCCACATTCCCGCACCTGCTATGGCACTTAGTCTCAAAATGAGAGAATTCCGCCCAAAGTTTTGTTTGTAATTCTGGAGTAATTACACACACAAAAATCTTGCACAAATGCAAATAGCTGTTGTGGCTGAATCTGCCCCACAGTAACAGAGAAGTTAAGAAGGATGAAGGAAGATGCATGCTGTAGTCTGAATTATGTAGGATATCAACGGTTAACAGGTGACAACCGGAGTTTGTAAGTGGCTGAATTGACTTCCGGACTGAATTCTTCAGTGCCAAGACCAAAACACATGAAATAGAGAAACAAACCAAACATTGTGGCCGGTATTTTACCGCCATGGGGCGGGCGCAGCTCGCAGAACGGAATTCTCCACTGACCTCGGCGGGGGTGGAATTTATGAGCCTCGCCTGAGTGAGGTCGTAAAATACTGGCATGTATATTACCTTGGGATTTCTGAGGCTTCTCTGAGCAGAGGTGCAGGACCTGGGTAGCTATACAAAACAGGCTGGAAGTTTTCCCCTTAAGTGCCAGATTTTGCACTCTCACTCTTAAAGGTGTGTGTTCAAGCTCTACTCCAGGGTTTAAGCATATAATTTAGGCTGACACTTCAATGTAATACTCCTATTATTGAAGAAGTACTTCACTGTGGAACTGTGGAGTATTTTGTTAAAATGTCAAAATTGAGGTGTCTTTGGTTGAATGTAAAAGATGCTGCGTAACATTTTAGAAGAAGGGTAACAAGTTCTACCAGTATCTTGAAAAACATTCTTCCATCAACCAACACAACCCATAAATGAGGGTACTGTGCAATCAGCAGCATGTTCACCACTTGCCCACCATCCCCATCCCAACCGCAATTTTACCAGTGCCGGGGAAGGCACAGTGGGTGGCCTATACACGGCCCAATTGAAGTCCTTAAATGGGCAATTAATATCCATTAAGGATTTCTTTTTGTTTATTACAAATACGTTAATACAAAACAATTACAAATACACAAAGAACAAATGTGAAAAAAAATACATTACCAATGGCTAACGCCATCCATTTATCAGTTACTACCTTCCATTTCGGAAGGGTTCATCGTCAATTACAGTTTTCCAGGGCATTGCCCTCAAAATACACCTCCATTTACAAATCATAATCTACGAATCTACAAACATTAACAACACTACAACTATACACAACAAAAAAAAATAAACACTGAAGCATAAGGGCACCGTCCCCTGGGTTTGTCCACCTGCCGGGGGATGCAACCCTCCAGTGGTACTCATATCCGGGGGTTACACCTTACGGATGTTCAGCCGGAGGGGGGGAAATGGGGGGAAACCACCCCGCCTACTCAATCCGGGACCCCTTCCGGAATTTCAGCCGGGGCGGTGGGAGAGTCTCTCCAGGGTACTCAGTTCGGGCCTAATATCCATTAAGGATTTCTTCTAGTTGTTTCTTTGAGTTAATGGGTAATAAGAAAGGCTTGATGTGTAGCTTGGCAAATATAATGCTGTGGGCTGCTAGCCACTTAAATGAGGGAATAGTCTATTGCCAATCCCCCTTGTGCCAATTGGGCCCATCCCCAGACCTTTGTCTCTCCATATTCACCCCTACTTCCCCCCTCCCATCCAACATACTCCCAGCACACCCCTTGCTCGGGCCTGTCAGCTTGGCCCAGGGGGATTCTCGGGGTATCTAAATGCAAATGGTCAGCCATTGTTGCACTGCCCAGTTGCATTGCAGTTGATAGGAAGGTGCATACTCAAACATGCACAAACCAAGCACCAGACTCAAATAACCAGTGAAATATCTAACATTTGGAAAGAGTTACTTTAGAACGTTATGGATCAACTAAGCTCAGCAGAGCAAGCTGCTCTTCAAAAATAAAGTTAAACACCATACAGTCTCACTACCAGCACCAAAGGTGCAATTTCTAAAAATGTAGTGTAATGCTGCATCTTTGGTGCTGGTGTCAGCCTGAGTGCAAAAATAAAGTATAACTGTGCTCTAAGGCAATGTTTGTAAGAGTCAGCTCTAGTTTAGAAACAGGGGCCATGTGATTTTATGACAGTACACAGGGTTAAATTGGTTCGAATCTAAAATCTTAGTGTGAATATGCAATTCATCGGAATAAATAATCAGTGTACAGTTATTCTACTTCAAAATATGTGTGGATGTTGCAGAGATTGAGCAAAGTCTAGCAGCAAAGCAGTCCCAGTTCCTTCACCTCAATGTGTTATGCAAATAAGAATATGTGTAACAGCACAAATTTATCTCACACTCTATGTAACCACACTTTTGATATAAATGTGTTAATTGCAATGTTTACGTATCAAGAACTATACAGTCATTGAATTTTGATTATTTTGCTCAAAATGTATCTCCTACCCTTCTGATTTAACAAGAGCTGCATGGAATTGGTAAAACAAATGCTGTCTTGATTGTAGACTTGTTACTTTTCCTGTTTCAACCACAAAGGCCTTGTTATTTTATTTTTAACATATTTCTATTGACCTACTGCAAAGGTTATAAGTGAAGCGTACTTATGATCAAATCAACAGTGATAACATCAATGTACAAAAGCTTTCCCATCCACTACAGTGTAAATTATTATGGTTAAATACAATTTCATTGATAAATGGGTCAAAATTTTGGTTTGTGTTATTTTAAGATTAAATAGCAGTTTTTTTCCCTCATCCATAATAAATGCCAAGATTAAAAAAGGTTTATCACAAGAACTAAGGGTGGAATTTTCCATTCAGGAGATGAAGTCCGATGGTGGCTGGAAAGCCGGTGTGATTCCTACTGGGCAGCAGGGCAGGTCTTCTGCTTCTCAGTTTACTAGTTATGCAAATCTCACCCTGCCATTGCCTTAAGGAGTTGAAGGTCCTGCTGTCATTTTTAAAGGGCAACTGGACAGACCTTGACTCAATGCAGGCCAGGAACTCTGCACTACTCCTCCAGAGTCCTTATGGCCACAACTCGTTCTGGAGAAGCTGGCAGATGTAAGTAACCATATCCTGGGACATAAGAGGGTGCCTCCAACATTACCTTTTGCTCATCTCCCAATAAGAGCACTGCCAGTGATACACCCATTTTTGAGCAACGCTTGACATTGCAGTGTTCCATTTGGCCAGTTGAACTTATAGAGGCCCTGCTGCATTTTACAGCTTAGGCCCTTGCTCCTCCTGGCCCTGTGCCAACCTGTGATGGGCCCGCCTTCTCCTCATCTGGATGAGAGCTTTTGCCAAGGCAATGTTGCCTGCAGTCTGGATCATTGGTGCCTCAGTAGATGCGTGAATGAATTGGTGATACGTTAAGTATGTCCTTTACAGATTTCCCTCCATTTCAAAGCCAGCAAGCAAATGCTCAACCCATCACCTTATCTCATTTAGATACCCCGAGAATCCCCCTGGGCCAAGCTGACAGGCCCTAGCAAGGGGTGTGCTGGGAGTATTTCCCACCACTTCCAAGTAAAGGACATCCTGGAGGGCCAGAGATGGGTGTTCCTCACATTCATTCATGAACACATGTTCACAGAATGAATTGCAGCTCCACACCTTGCTGCAATTCATTGTTGTCAGATCCATGAGTTAGGAAAAAACCTGCTGCAATGTTGGCTTCACCATAGAGAGGAGAACATAAATGAGCATCTTTGGCATCCATTTTCCTCTTAATTATCAGTGTGTCCCTTAGTTAGTCGCATGTGCTGACCTTGAACTGCACCCGTCTGAAAACACCCTCCTCCAACCTCGAGGGATCTCACTAACTAATTGCGTGGTCAAGGTCGGTTTGGTAAAATGGCTTTCATCACTGTTCAAACTTGCTCCAGTTCCTGCTCCCCCTGTCATAGAAACATAGGAAGCAGGAGTAGGCCATTCAGCCCTTCAGTCTGCCCCACCTTCAACATGATCATGGCTGATCCTCTATCTCAATGTCATACTCCAGTGCCCTCCCCATACCCGTTGACACCTTTAGAGTTTAGAAATCCATCTATTTCCTTCTTAAATGTATTCAGTGATTTGGTCTCCACTGGCTGTGGTAAAGAATTCCACAGGTTCATCACCCTCTGAGTGAAGAAGTTCTCCTCATCTCAGTCCTAAATGGTCTACCCCATATCCTGAGATTGTGACTCCTTGTTCCAGACCCCTCCAGCCAGAGGAAACAACATCCCTACATCCATTCTGTCCAGCATTGTTAGAATTGTTTACATTTCAATTAGATCCCCTCCCATTCTTCTAAAATCTAGGGAAGTTAATTCCTGTCATCCACCAAATTTCCTCCATTATTATAGACCTACCCAATATCACCATTCCTTTCCCCTCTGTCACCCTTAAACTTCCCCCCATTACCCTGGACCCTATTACCATTCATCTCCACTTTCCTTTCCACCCCTCAGTCCCACACCCATTACCATCCCATGCCCACCCTGACCCTACCCCTTCACGTTATCTGAGCCACCTGTCTTGTCCCCTCCTCCATGACCCGCCTGGTGATACCTTCACCTGCCAGACTCTCACCCTGGATCTGCCATCCTGCCGCACCTCACACCCCACTCTGACTGTTCCTTCCTAACAGCAGGACACTGAGTTCTCCCCCCAGGACCCCACCGCGACACCACTCTCTAAGACACCCTCCACATCCTCAGACACTCTCATCCCCCCCACTTCCCCGGATGTTCTCCTTCTGCAACCCCTGACATTGCCCTGCCTTCACTGGGCCCTCTCCCACCCTTGCCCCAGAGGTCTGCCTCCCTGTCTAGCCTTTGTTCCACCCTTCCACTCTCCCGTCCACCCCCTTCCTATGCAACCTTTGCCTCCCTCCCTTGTCCAACTTTGGTGCACTGTTTGTTAATGCAATCGATATGAGTGAAGGTATGCGAGGTCCCCAAAAAGTAGAAGCAACATTTACGGACTTTAAGGTCATGGAAAAGATGAAG
The DNA here is from genome assembly GCF_964213995.1 of Mustelus asterias. NCBI lineage: Eukaryota > Metazoa > Chordata > Chondrichthyes > Carcharhiniformes > Triakidae > Mustelus > Mustelus asterias. Next base: position 98,031,526 of record NC_135808.1, read on the forward strand.
TTTTTCAGGTGCATATCACTTATATATAAACAGAAAATTGAACATTCTAAATTCTCGCTGGTGGGGACCTTAATTTGGAGGGGGAGCTTAATTCCAGCTAAGCGGCCTTTCAATGAGCATACAAATGGAGTTCTTTACATTGTTCGTTGAGAAGCTCAACCTGTCAGTAACCTGCTTTAAAAGTCAGGAGAACAAAATTCCAACAGTCTATCCCAGCCACAAGAAACATATTTTGCCTCCTGCCAAACTATAACACCATAAGACACATCTATCTATCTCTGTCTTAAAGACACTCAATGACCTGGCCTCCACAGCCTTCTGCAGCAAAGAGTTCCACAGATTCACCACTCTCTGGCTGAAGAAATTCCTCCTCATGTCTGTTTTAAAGGATCATCCCTTTAGCCTGAGGTTATGTCCTCTGGTTCTAGTTTTTCCTGCAAGTGGAAACATTCTCCACGTCCACTCTATCCAGGCCTCGCAGTATCCTGCTGGCAGGAGTGGAAAATTCCACCCCAAATCTTTAATACTTCTTCTTTTGTATTCTCCCATTTTATTTGGGGTTGCAGCAATACTGGTTGATCATCATTCACTATTTCCTCCTGTCAGTTACCCATTCTTCTTCCAATCCTACTGTTTAAATGTCTCATCATTGCACCTTTCCATCTGGTCTTAGGCCTTCTCTTCTCCTTCTTTCTGGGAGTCCCATCTCCATGACACACCTAACCACATTTCCCCTTTCTCTCCCATCACAGATGACCATACCATTTCAATTTCTTCTCTGCTAATTTATTTGATGCTCCCGCAATCTTCACTGACCTCCTGATGAGCTGGTTCCTGATTTTGTCCTTTCTCGTTACTTCACACATCCATCTCAGCGTCTGCTTTTCACTTGTATCCAGTTGCTGTTCCTGTCTTCTTAATGTTGACCAAGTTTAATATTTTTTATCGAAAGCAAAATTAAAATGCTAAAAATGTACCACAAGTGCTTTCAGTGAGTTGTGAGGGTTGGATTTTTCAGGTAAGATAGCAGTGAAAGTTTGGCCACTACTTCACTGTTCTATCCTGACAATGACCCTGCTAGGACCCTGCTCGTTACTCCTTTCCTGCCTACCAGATGCAAACATCAGAGAGCAAAGGGGTTCCAGTTCCGGGTCTATTGTGATCCCAGAACCACCAAGCTTCACTTGGTGATAGTCCCTGGGGTAAAAGTGAAATGGCCTGTCTGGCCTCATCTACATGGCTGTTCATCTGTAGAATTACTGAAGAAATTGTGCAACTTGACATCTTTTATCACTTCCACCAGGAGCACTGGTTTGCTGTCTGCCCTCCTGGACATATAGCCACATCAATGATGCAGTTGAAATCACTGCCTAACATTATCAGTCTAGGCAAGCTGGGAGCTGCTGGAGGATGGCTAACCGCTCAATCTTTTGATCTGGAGCATTCATGTTGATTAAGCAAAGCCACGTGGTTTTCTACAATATTTCGACAATGAGGAGGTGGTCACCTAGCACCCCTTAACTTTGGTGATGGTGATGTTGTTTTCCCCACAGCAAAATATCTAGACTGGAGGAACGGTAATCTTTTCCTTCTAACCAAATCGATGGCCCATGGGACCATCACTGTACACATCGCTAGTAGGTGCTGAAGTGTCACATCATGGAATTCTTAAATGAAGGAAGGGAACCTTTCAGCAAACTACTCATTCAACTTGTCTCCCAGCACTCAGCTACTGCAGATTATGGTCTCATCCGAGGCTGTCATTGGGAGAGCTGTCCCTTAATTTATGGTACCTCTTATGATGCTGCAGCACTGATCTTGCTGCAGTTCTGCCAGAAAATCTCTCAACTACAAAGTTTACCTACATCCTATCTTGCTAAGCATTCTCCAATGGATCACTCCTCAGTCCTATTCAAATGTCAGCAATACCCAGCTCTCACTTACTATTCATTTCATCACTTCCCCATTTATCAATGTACTGTTGACATTCACCCCAATCCTTATGCAATGTCATTCATGTGTTTCATTGACACCCTTACCTAATGCACTGCATCGATTGGTAAATATCAGACCTTCCCACTCTCAAAGGTCTGTTTTTTCTACCACTGGGCAAAACTGTTTAGGCTCAGCTGGACCAAATGGTGTACTCTGAGAGAGTTATCATAAGAAGGACAATTCTAAAGCTGTATCAATAACTTAACTACTCAACTAGGTACTGATAGACATGCTACATACACTCTGCACAATAGTAGAGAGCATTAAGTTGTCCAACCTGATTGTTAGTGGATTAGTGGTTCAGGAAATTGGGAGAATATCTTTCATGGAGAAAATAGCTGCCTTATGCAGCTTCAAGAATGGCTGTTAAACCAGATCAGATAGGAAATGTCTTAGAACTGGCGAAAAGTTACAGCACAGAAGGAGGCCATTTGGTCCATCTTGTCAGCCTGAAGACACCCAGGTGCCCTTTCTAATCCCACCTTCTTGCACCTAGCCCATAGCCCTGTACAGCATTTAAGGTTTTCTGCCTTAAGCATGGCAACAGATACTATATCAATGGCCTTGAAGTGTGCCACTGAGCTCCGCCAAACTGATCTTGAGCAGAGTGATTGGAGTGATGTGACACTTCAGCACCTACTGGCGATGTGTACAGTGATGGTCCCATGGGCCATCGATTTGGTTAGAAGGAAAAGATTACCGTTCCTCCAGTCTAGATATTTTGCTGAGGGGAAAACAACATCACCATCACCAAAGTTAAGGGGTGCTAGGTGACCACCTCCTCATTGTCGAAATATTGTAGAAAACCACGTGGCTTTGCTTAATCAACATGAATGCTCCAGATCAAAAGATTGAGCAGTTAGCCATCCTCCAGCAGCTCCCAGCTTGCCTAGACTGATAATGTTAGGCAGTGACTTCAACTGCATCATTGATGTGGCTATATGTTCAGGAGGGCAGACAGCAAACCAGTGCTCCTGGTGGAAGTGATAAAAGATGTCAAGTTGCACAATTTCTTCAGTAATTCTACAGATGAACAGCCATGTAGATGAGGCCAGACAGGTCCATCTGTTGCAGGATAGACTTTCTGTAAATTTGCTGAGCATGCATAGCTAGATACACTGATTTCAAGCCTGTGATCTTCTCTGGCCACTGCCTCCTACTGGCTGACTGACACCCACTAGAACACTCACATAGAAGCTGAATGTGAAATTGTTGGCCCCAGAAAATATGGAGGAATGCAAAAGCGATTACAAATGTTGGAGCACTGGGAAATCTCTCTTTGAGTCCCTGATACACTGGTGAAAAACAATCAAAGCGAACATCAAGAGGTTCCTCATCCTCAATAGGTATTCAGAGGCAAGAGAGAGACAGAGGGTCGAGTGGAGCAAACTAGCACTTTCCAAGGTCCAGGACTATAGTTGCAGCAGCAACTAGAAAGGCTCAATGGAGAAAGGCCAGTCTGCTCTGTTCCCCCACTTAGTAATGGCCTCTGACCCCACTTGGTAGTCCACTCTCTCCCCCTGCTCGGTAGTCTCTCTCTTCGCCTTGCTCAGTAGACACTCCCACTCACCCCCCCCCCTTCTCCCCCCCCCCCCCCCCCCCCACTCTGTAGTCGGTCTCACTCTGTGCTAGGTAGTTGTTCTCCCACACTCTGAGAATCTCCCTCCCCAACAGACTCACTGCTGTCGCTGTGCCATTCTTTTCAGGGCTAAGAAGAAAGGAAGCTGCTGGTTCTCTCTGACCTTTGCTGCTGGTAGGTCCCTTACTGATCCTCTCAACAACAAAGGTGGAAGAGAAATGGCCTGTGATTGGAAGAGCAGAAACTCACAGAATCTTTGAATTTATTTACTGGCATTTTAAACATGGGGTTGGCAGGCCAGATAGAAAGATCTGGTGGGTCGCTTAGTGGTCAAGCTTTGGTCCTTAGTTTGGACAAGCTTTGTCTAAGCATTTCCCACCGTAGTACACAAAGGGCTGGAATCCATGTAAAACTCCTTGAGCTGTATGCACCAGAAAATGTTTGAACATGAAACGTATGTTGAGAATATCATGTGCATTTGTTTAATGTGCTGTCAAATACATATTGATCTCATCACTTTGAAATCCTCAAGATTGTAAAAAGCTGTATCTGCACAAGTACTCTGAACTGAACAATAAACAAGTTTTTATTCAGATGTGATAATGTCAGGTTTAAATAGCCACCTGAATTACTGCTGAAACATACCTCTGTTTTCGTGGTTAGTTGTCTGAGCCCTGGGAAACTTTCACTGTACAGGTTAATTTTAGAGCAGAGTTACAAACAAACAAACAAACAATCTTAAAAGACCTCATTCTTCTTCTAAAGATGTTAATTGTGCCAATAATTACCCACCTGTATTAATAACTCTATGGATTTGTAGTCAGCGTTTCTTGCCAACATCCACATATACCTCCTCTAAACCTGGAAAGTGAGCGCAAAGGAGCTGGGTTGCATCCCACTCCCAAAATCAAAAGTTTTAACTCCTCACCTGCTCCCAAACCCCCCATTTTAGGGGTTAAAATCACATCCACCAAGCACAGTTCTGAATATTTTTCCATGTTCCACCATTTGCCAAAGATACTTATGTAAGATGTTTATATTTGTTAATTATCCTAAAAATTCCAAAGAAGCCCAATGAAGCCCAGAAATGGAAGAGTTGTAAAATAAGATTCCAAATCCATGTGTGCTAATATGTTTATTTTGAGAAACTTTATCCCATCTTCCTCAGAGGGGCAGGTTAAATTCTGTTAATTGGCTTTCATCCCTGCTTCCAACACCCCTTTCCTCCAGCCCAACATCCCAGCCCACATTCTTTGTTGTTCTAAATCTTGACTTTTTAAAATTCATTCATAGGATGTGCGTATCGTAGGCCAGACCAGCATTTATTGCCCATCCCTAGTTGCCCTTGAGAAGGTGGTGGTGAGCTGCCTTCTTCAACTGCTGCTGTCCTTGAGGGGTTGGTACACCCAGAGTGCTGTTAGGGAGGAAGTTCCAGAATTTTGACCTGGCGACAGTGTAGGAACGGTGATATATTTCCAAGTCAGGATGGTGAGTGGCTTGGAGGGGAACTCCCAGGTGGCGGTGTTCCCAGGTATCTGCCGCTCTTTTCCTTCGTAGATTTGGAAGATGTTGCCTAAGGAACCTTATTGAGTTTCTGCAGTGCAACTTGCAGTTGGTACACATGGCTGCCGCTGTTCGTCAGTGGTGGAAGGATTGCATGTTTGTGGAAGGGGTAGCAAACAAGCGGGCTGCTTATCCTGGATAGTGTCAAGCTTCTTGAGTGTTGTTGGAGCTGCACTCATCCAGGCAAGTGAAGAGTATTCCATTACACTCCTGACTTGTGCCTTGTAGATGGTGGAGAGGCTTTAGGAAGTCAGGAGGTGAGTTACTCACTGTAGGACTCCTAATCTTTGTAGTAGTTCTTGTAACCACAGTATTTATATGGCTAGTCCAGTTCAGTTTCTGGCCAATGGTAACCCCCAGAATGTTGATAGTGATGTATGTCCTCATCCTTTGTCTGTTCCGAAATTGATGGGTTAACTTCAGCCATCACAGGCCTGTGCTCTGCATATCCATCCCAAATGCTTTGGCCTTGCTTTGTCTCTCGCCATCTTCAAAACCTTTTCAAAATCGACCTCTTTAGTATCCTCCCTCTTTTCCCAATTATGGTTTGCTGTCTGACTAAATTAGATGGGTTATGTAAGGGTAAAAAAATTGATGTTAAAAGCAAGAACACATGTTATGATGACCACGAAGGCCACAGGGCATAATCAATAGATCTACCTGTGGGCTTCGTGGAGTGTGAGCTGAATTATTGAGCGAGCAGAGGCTTGCCCAATGGAAAGCAGTCAGCGGGGGTTTTAAGCCTCTAGCTTTACCTGGACTGGTGTTGTAGGTCCTGAGCTGATGACTACCTGACTATAAGTTGCAGAAGCTTCTCTTTTCTTTGGTGCACAATGAAGGGCGTTGGTGATGGGAAACTGGCGTTTGGCTGAACTACTATAATATGAATTTTACTTTAACCCAAAAAAGCTAATCAGCCTACAGTCCAAAATTCCAGTAACATAGCTACAGTGTCAATATAGACTTTATTATCCTCAGAGAAAATGTCATCAGTAATGTATAATTATTCTTATTAGCTGTATCTTAATCGAGTTTAAATGCTATTTACCTATCTTTATGCTTGTATCACAAGATTTAAAATGCACAGGATCAGTAACATTAAATTGTCATTTCTTCTATCTGGATATGTATTGTACAATTCAAAATCAGGCCATGAGTCACTTGATCTCTGATCCAGCTATGAACTAAAAACAGTGATTCAATTTGAGTTAGTTGATAAAACATACTGAACCTAGGCCTAATGCCTTTTTGTCTTTATCGCATAATTATTCACTCTATCCTATAATATTTTTATTGCTGCTAGCTTGTGTAATTTTGACCTCTATACTGCTATTTCTTGATTTCATAGCAATTTGCTCAATTGAATATAGAAGCACGTGATCGCAGCCACAAAGAAAGGTTTGAAAAATTGAATATTGGCTTTATGGATCTCTAATGTTACTGTATATAGGTAACATTAAATAAGATTAATGGTGTTGAAATATTTTACTAGTATTCAATGCATCTGAGAACTACAGTATGCCCACAGTATGGGGTGGCAAGGTAGCACAGTGGTTAGCACTGCTGCTTCACAGCGCCAGGGACCTGGGTTCAATTCCCAGCTTGGGTGACTGTCTGTGTGAAGTTGCACATTCTCCCTGTATCTGCTTGGGTTTCCTCCGGTTTCCTCCCACATTCTGAAAGACGTGCTGGTTAGGTGCATTGATCCAAACAGGCACTGGACTGTGACGAGGAGAATTTCACAGTAACTTCACTGCAGTGTAAGCCTTACCTGTGACTAGTAAATTAACTTTACTTTTTAAATAATTTAAAAATTGATACAATGCTACATAAATACTAAAGGTCAGGATTCTGCCATATTTTATGAAATAAAATTAATATGCTAATCATATTTTAGTGAAATTGTAAGACTGCATTGACAGTTCTGATTCTCAAGGGCAAGTAGAGATGGGGCATAAATGTTGGCCTTACCAGTGACTCCCAACTCTGTGAATGAATTTTTAAAAATGAAGTAGCCTGAAAAACCAAGGCTAGGAGCTCAAGGAGAGACAGTGATGTAGTGATAATGTCACTGGACTAGTAATCCAGAAATCCAAGTTAATGTTAGAGTCATAGAGTCATAAATAGAGACATAGAGGTTTACAGCATGGAAACAGGCCTTTCGGCCCAACTTGTCCATGCCACCCTTTTTTTTAAACCCCTAAGCTAGTCCCAATTGCCTGCATTTGGCCCATATCCCTCTATACCCATCTTACCCATGTAACTGTCTAAATGCTTTATAGAGACTGTCTAAACGCTTTATGTGTTCTGGGAACACATGTTCATGTTGCACCATGGCAGCTGTGGAATTTAAACTTAATTAATAAATCTGGAATATAAAGCTAGTCCCAGTAATAGTAACCATAAAACTGTCAACAACTGTTGCAAAAACCCATCTGGTTCACTAAAGGAAATCTGCCATCCTTAACTGGTCTGGCCCCTAAATATGATTTCAGACCTATAGCAATGCAGTTGAGTATTAACTGCCCCTAAAATGGGCTAACAAGCCACCCAATTTAAGGGCAATAAGGAATGGGCAACAAATGCTGGCCTTGAAGTGATGTCCACATCTCATGTAAGAATAAAAGATAGAAAATCCTCAGTCTATCCCACCATTGTGGCGCAAAACAATGACATTCTCTCATGACCTCCCTTGAGTATCTGGAGTCAGGGTCACATCTTTATTATTTCTGATTCATGTTCCTGTATCCCTGTTCTGGAAGTCACTAGCCCTATAGCGAGTGCCAATTACCATAAAAATTTCTAAAACTGCTGCAATCGTAAGAGGCTTGAGAAGGATTATTCTGTCAGTATTTTGAACATGTGGTGAGCCCATACCTGTTGCTCAAAGGGCAAGTTCATGCTAGTGTTCAAATTGCTCAGGCTTCAGAGTTTCCAAAGTCCAAGCATGGGACTGTCCCACCCTCTCCAACTTCATTGGCCTACTGTAAACATCAAGCTGGGTAGATACCTGGCAAATATGAGCCCAACTTGAGTCCTTGATTCCACTTTGTTACACTTTTGAAGTCTTCTAGTGGGAATGAGCATCTTGCTGCATGGGAATTAAAAGCCAATATATTCCATGAAATCCCCAATCACATTATTGAAAATTGACATTGAAAAGACCAGGGCAGCAATAGGGAGAGGAAATGGACATAACCAGGCCAAAGCTGATGGAGCTTTAGAAATTTCTAAAGGAGAATGGAAGTGATAAGACTTATCTAACGGGCATCTTTTACCTCCTTTTTTTGACACATTGTCACGTTATCTTTTCAACATTTTGAAGCAGATTGCAAAATACATTTAAATATATATGTGAAAAGATACAGATCATCTTTTTCCACAGTACTCAATATGACAGATTCATAAAAATCAAGCTGTGCAGAGAAATAGTTCTCTTGGAAATGTTTCTGTCAGATCATGTGAAGCCTTCAGTAATAAATTGTAACGGTAAACATGCAGTAACAATCTCATTAGTGACAGACAGCATGGTTTTGTAAGAGGGAGGTCGTGCCTTACAAATTTGGTGGAGTTTTTTGAGGAAGTGACAAAAACGGTTGATGAAGGAAGGGCCGTGGATGTCGTCTATATGGATTTCAGTAAGGCATTTGACAAAGTCCCACATGGCAGGTTGGTTAAGAAGGTTAAGGCTCATGGGATACAAGGAGAAGTGGCTAGATGGGTGGAGAACTGGCTTGGCCATAGGAGACAGAGGGTAGTGGTCGAAGGGTCTTTTTCCGGCTGGAGGTCTGTGACCAGTGGTGTTCCGCAGGGCTCTGTACTGGGACCTCTGCTATTTGTGATATATATAAATGATTTGGAAGAAGGTGTAACTGGTGTAATCAGCAAGTTTGTGGATGACACGAAGATGGCTGGAATTGCGGATAGCGAAGAGCATTGTCGGGCAATACAGCAGGATATAGATAGGCTGGAAAATTGGGCGGAGAGGTGGCAGATGGAATTTAATCCGGATAAATGCGAAGTGATGCATTTTGGAAGAAATAATGCAGGGAGGAGTTATACAATAAATGGCAGAGTCATCAGGAGGATAGAAACACAGAGGGACCTAGGTGTGCAAGTCCACAAATCCTTGAAGGTGGCAACACAGGTGGAGAAGGTGGTGAAGAAGGCATATGGTATGCTTGCCTTTATAGGACGGGGTATAGAGTATAAAAGCTGGAGTCTGATGATGCAGCTGTATAGAACGCTGGTTAGGCCACATTTGGAGTACTGCGTCCAGTTCTGGTCGCCGCACTACCAGAAGGACGTGGAGGCATTGGAGAGAGTGCAGAGAAGGTTTACCAGGATGTTGCCTGGTATGGAGGGTCTTAGCTATGAGGAGAGATTGGGTAGACTGGGGTTGTTCTCCTTGGAAAGACGGAGAATGAGGGGAGATCTAATAGAGGTATACAAGATTATGAAGGGTATAGATAGGGTGAACAGTGGGAAGCTTTTTCCCAGGTCGGAGGTGACGATCACGAGGGGTCACGGGCTCAAGCTGAGAGGGGCGAAGTATAACTCAGACATCAGAGGGACGTTTTTTACACAGAGGGTGGTGGGGGCCTGGAATGTGTTGCCAAGTAGGGTGGTGGAGGCAGGCACGCTGATATCGTTTAAGACTTACCTGGATAGTCACATGAGCAGCCTGGGAATGGAGGGATACAAACGATTGGTCTAGTTGGACCAAGGAGCGGCACAGGCTTGGAGGGCCGAAAGGCCTGTTTCCTGTGCTGTACTGTTCTTTGTTCTTTGTAAGAAAAGAACAATGAGGACGATTCTGCGGCCCCACTCACGCAGGCCCCACTTGTACAGGTGCAATTCCTGTGATGGCCGAAGACTCTCACGAGAGGGGCCATCACAGGAATTGTGACAGGGAGATCTCATGTTAAGATTCCACCCCCTTTCCACACCCCCTCTCCCCCCATCCCGGCCGATGATGTAATCTGGTTCACTCCCAGTGAGGGCATAAACCAGAACTGCATCCATAAATATTAATTTAAATATTCAAAATCGGCTTTAAGCTTGAATTCTCCAGCCTCCTTAAATTGTCCCACCTACTGGTTTGACGTGAAGCTGGCTGGAATCACTACTGGAGCGCAGTTCTCCAATTTCACCTATGGCTAGGATTCTCCGGTTCTGTTGCTGTGAATGGAGATTTGGCTGAGTGCCAAATTCTCCATTCTTGCTGGCAGCCGTGGTGGGCGTATGATTTCAGAGAATTCCAACCCCTGTCTCTAAAAATGGAGACCATACATAATAACCACAACAGGGGAGTGGGGGCTAGGAGGCCATTGTAGTCCCCAAGTGGTCTGGGACATACATGGTTGGACAGTGTCCCTGTCAGTGCACCCTATCAGTACCAACATGGCTTTCATGCTAGGATGGCAGTGCTAAAAGGCGCGCCTGAAGGGGTAGGGATGTGGGGGCAGGGCCTATAGGTGGGGGTTCGCACATGTGGTGGGGGGGCCTTTGATGCTGGCGATGGGGGAGGGTGTCCCGATGATGTTGACAGTTAAGGGCGCCCTGATCTCTGAGCAGCAGGCCTTGTCGGCATCTTTAGGCCCGTCTCTCTCATTCCCAGCGCAAATCAACCCCCTTCCAAATGACTAACTGGGGGAGGATTGCGATCAGAATCACACCAACCGATTCATGCCGGAGGTGACATTTTGTCATTTTTTTGGAGAATTGCGCCCAATAACTTTATATAGTTTGGGAAAGGCTGCAGCCTGATCCTGCTCCTAATTGCTGTCTCAGGTCTACTTATTAATAGATCACTTTTTTTGAAAAATCCACATGTTTAATTGAGCAGACATCTACTATTTCTAAGATAAAAACCAGCTTTGTGTTTTTTTAAAGATCTAATTTAAACAGCTTCCTAAGTTGCTCTGCAGGCATGTCTAGACAGTCTTTCCCTGTGTCACCAAACATGAAGAAAAATAATGTTGAAATAATATCCTAAGCTAATGCCAAATAACAGCAATTGTTCTACTTCCAAAAAAACAAAAAAGTATCAATTTACCATTCTTTCTGGCAATCTAACTGAAAGTGCTGCAGTTGTTTGGGGATCTGGGAGTAAATTGTAAAACTCACATTCCATTTATAACAAATCAACTTAACAAGCTACAATTAAATCATTTTCATTCAATTAGCCATGCTTCAAAATTGTTAGCACAACATTATGAAAAAGGGAAAGATATTCTATATATGAACATCAAGCTTTGAGACAACCAATGTTCTATAAGATGCAATCTGTTTTTGCAACCGTCTCATGTGATCGACTGAATTGTGCAGGATTGGGCCCAGCCTGACTCCCAGAAGTCACAGTCCACAGCATGGTGCTGAACAACATTGCCTGATAATTGCACACCATCATAATTTTATATTGCCTTTTTAAACGTGAACGTGAAACGTGAGCTCAGTACTTTACATTGCGAGTTGAGAAACATCAGCTTGAGGCCATTATTTGGTCGACTGATGATAAAACTGACTGCAGTATATCTATATCAGTTTCTTCATGTAAAATGCATAATTCGGGAGGTTAAACCTGTTTGTTGGCCTGACTGACTTCTCAGTAGAAACACTGGTCGTAATTGTTAAATGTTACTAATGGTTGTTAAATCCCTGCATCAATGGAAATAACAAATAGTGGCATTATAGAACCAACGAAATAAGAACAGTTGTGATGAATTGGACCTTTCTGGCCACTTGAAATCCTGATTAAAAGCTCAATAAAATTCTGAGAATGAGCTGGATAAGTGAACTAAAGAACCATTAGGCAGTGTTCAAAAATCTGAACTCATTGAAGGAAATCTGGTAAGCTTCTCCACTGCTCAATTATCCAATATGGGATTGTGTGTTATACACTAGATAGGGCCCAGATTTAATTCCTGGCCTGTATTGAGTAGTAGATCTTGACTGAGGTGGCAGTATGGAACACTACAATTAGGCTACAGAAGAAGAGAAAGCAGTCAGTGTTTCTGCTCCTGATAGCTGTCTAATAAACCCTGATCTAAAGTACTGGTACCTAGAAGAGCCATGGCTGAATTTGCTGGTGATTTTTTTAATGATTGTAAAGTTAACAGATCTAAAGCAAACACCGTGGGCTTTATCAACATCCCAACAACATGCCAGCTGTAGTACTGAAGACTCATGCTCCAGAACTAGATGCAACCCTAGCCGACCGAAGCCTGTATAGGTTGGAAGACTGGTATCTACCCAAAAACGTAGAAAATTGCCCAGGTACGTCCAGACCACAAAATGCAGGACAAATCCAATCTGGTCAATTACTGCTCTATTTGTCTATCCTCAATCATCAGTAAAGTGATAGAAGGTGTCATCGACAGTGCATTTAAACAATATTTACTCAGCAATAACCTGTTCACCAATGGTCAGTTTGGGTTTGACCAGAGACACACAGCTCCAGACCTTATTGCAGTTCAAACATAGACAAAAGAGCTGCATTCCAGAAGTAATGTGAGAGCGATTACCCTTGATATCACGGTAACATCTGACTGAGTGTGGCATCAAGGAGTCCTAATACAACTGATGTCAAAGGGAAAAAGGGGAAAGCTCTCCACTAGTTTGTCATACCTGGCACAAAGGAAGATGGTTGTGATTGTTAGAGGCCAATCATTTTGGCCCCAGGACATCCCTGCAGGAGCTTTTCAGGGGAGTGATGTAGGCCCAACCTGCTGCTTCATCAATAACATTCCCTCTAACATTGCATTAGAAGTGGAAATGGTTGTCAATGATTGCCAATGTCCAGCGCTATTTGCAAATCCTCAGATACTGAAGCGATCTGTGTCCACCTGCAGTAAAACCTGGACAACATTTGGCTGATAAGTGTCAAGTAACATTCACATCACTCAAGCACCAAACAATGACCATCTCCAACATAACAGGTTAGAAATTAACTATCTCCCTTTAATGTTCAACAGCACTGTCAGTGCTAAATACTCTACTGTAAACATCTTGGGAGTGATTATTGACCAGAAGCGTAACTGGACTAGCCATATAAGTACAGTAGCTACAAGAGTGAATAACTCATTTCCTGATCCCTCAACGCCTCTCTGCCACCTACAAGGCACAAGAAGATTGTGTCATGGAATACTGTCCTCTTGTCTGGATGAGTACAGTTCTATCACTCACGATGCTTGACACATTCCAAGACGAATCAGCCCATTTGACTGGTTCCCCAGCCATGATCTTTAATATTCACTCTCCACCGCTGGCACACAGTGGCAACAGTGTGTACCATCTACAAGATGTACTACAGCAATTTGCCAAGAATCCTTCAACATCATCTTCTGAACCTGCAACCTTTACAACAAGGGCAGCAAGGAAACATCACCACCTGCGACTTCCCCTCCAAGTCACACATTGCCAACTCCTTCATAGTCACTGGGCCAAAATTGTGAACACTCTGCCTAACCAGCAATCTGGGTGCACCTAAGCTGCACGGACTGCAGCGATTGGAGAAGGAAGCTCACCGCCATCCTTTCAAGGGCATTTAGGGATGGGCAGCATTCACGTGCCATGAACAAATAGAAAAAACTCACATTAAAAATGGTTATTTATTTTGTACAGAACTAGACGACCACTGATGTCCAAAGGAACATGCCGCAGGAAGGGTTAGTATCTTCAGGATATTAGGGAAGAAATTTGGTAGAAAGAGAAAAAACATAAAGTATTAAAAATCATAGGTTGAAGGATACTGTCTCTGTGTTGTGGGAGGGTTTCATTCAAGGTACTATTATAGCAAGTTATGAAGGGTTTTAACATTGACTTGCTGGTTAATACATGTTTAATTGGTCTATCCCTCTAGAGAAAGTTAATGCTGTTTCAGTCCTGTTGATTTGGCACTCCTGTCTGATCCGATACAAGGGTAACGCGTTCATGTCTGATTCAAATATAACATGATGTGGAGATGCCGGTGTTGGACTGGGGTAAACACAGTGAGAGTTTTAACAACACCAGATTAAAGTCCAACAGGTTTATTTGGTAGCAAATGCCATTAGCTTTCGGAGCGCTGCTCCTTCGTCAGATGGAGTGGATATCTGCTCACAAGGCATACAGAGACACAAACTCAAGTTACAGAATACTGAATACAGAATACAGTCACACTATCGGTAACCCCCACAGCTTGCCTGGACCTGCAGAATCTCACTGGCTGTCCTGTCTGGAGACAATACACATTTCTTTAACCTGTGCCGAATGCTCTCTCCACTCACATTGTCTGTATCTTTAAGGCTTGATTAGCTGTAAAGATTCATATTCTAATCAGTATTCTGTAACTTGATTTTGTGTCTCTGTATGCCCTGTTTGAGAGCAGATATCCACTCCATCTGACGAAGGAGCAGCGCTCCGAAAGCTAATGACATTTGCTACCAAATAAACCTGTTGGACTTTAACCTGGTGTTGTTAAAACTCACACTGTCAAATATAACAATCATATATTTTTTTTTAAAATCTAAGTAAATTCTTGTTGATTCACGCCAGAGTGCTGCACCTAATTTAGATGGAATATTGGGTCCTGATACTGCTGAACATAAATGTAATGATTTTCAGGATACCATCTTGAATATATACTCAATTCAGCTACTCCTGGCATGGCTGAACTTGCGCCTGCACTGACAGCTGTCTGCAGTGAGCGCTGCAAAGGAGATCGACACACATCGCGCCCTTTACACAACTTGTCATTTTCCACACATCTTTGTTTGCATTTACAAAAAGCTGGCACCTGGATTGAGGAAGGGTGCGCGTTGGTCAGGTGGACAGTTTATTAACGTTGTACCTAACCTGACCGACCATCCCCCCTGCAACTACACTCCGCCATGAGGGCGAAATGCCCGAAAAACCCTCCAGTTCTGATACACCAAAGGCCCGGGCTACAAATCTCTGGTCTGACCTTCGCGTGTAAAAATGCAAATCAGTGGGTTAAGGAGTGGAGTGGGACTGGGGATTGGCTCTTTCAATTTACATTGTACAGTTTTAAATTCGTCCGCGTCCGTTACTGGGAATCCGTCCGTTTAAAAACATAACGGAGACGCCAGAGCGGAGAGCCCGAAGGGGAGCGATCACCGAGAGGAAGGCGAGTTGCGAGTATGAATCGGGCTCAGCTTGCAGCTACACTCCCTAAGCTGCCATTTCCGTTACGACGCAGTGTGGGCGGCACTGGCAGCAGCCGAGAAGCGCTCATTTTTAAAATTTGATGATGTCAATAAGTTTTTTTTTCAAAAACTGCTGTAAGCGATCAACAATTACGGAACCGCCAGTATTTGTTTTCAGGAGGAGAGAGAGACGGCAAAAGCTTCTCTATTGCAAAGCCAACTGCGCGAAGTGGATTTAAATGTGAACATTTGCACATGAAGCGGGCAGCAGCAGCAGCAGCAAGTTACAGTTTTCTACCAGCGCAGGATCGCAATGAGCAGCAGCTACCTTTGCAAGCCCGGGACTGGAGCTGTCAGAACAGGCGGACTCACTCTCTCTGAGCGGAGCGGCTTCATGGCATTTTTCTGCGAGTTAGTTTGACTGAAAGAGTAAGTGGAAGCAAAAGAGAGAGAGAGAGAGAGAGAAGTCTGAAGCAGCCGGAGTTCGCTGCTCAGAGCAGCCTTTCATTTACAGTGAAGTAACAGTTGCAAAATGGGCGGGAAAACTGCAAAACATTCAAATATTGCATCTCTATCGGGGATACAGTAACCGATTCAACTGTTGTACTTTTCGACATTATTTCGAGATTTTTTTTTGACAATTGTGAAGGGGAGATACTAACTATCCACGCAGCAGCTGAGAAGAGGTGAACCGCATTTTGATTTTTTTGAATGCTTTGGGGATAACATGGAACAAATCACTTGAAAATGTTAACTTTGAGATAGGCAAGCTATCCTTGGACTTGTATCACGTGTATTATATTGATGAGAAAAAGGGGCGGACCGGACAACGTCATTACTAGGCTCACACATCAATTACCCTAGGTTAGTAAATACTATACTACAGAGCGGGACTAGATTCTTCATTTCCACCGTACCTGTTGGCGTCTGTGCTTATCGGATTTCGACATTTTTGAAGTACTAATAATGGAAACAGCTGATGGGTCAGAGGGTGACAAACTAACAAGCGCTGCAGCCAAAGGAGACTCGAAAGAAGTCAAAACTTTGCTAGAAAACGGGGTGAACGTGGGTGCACTCAATAAGTTTGGCAGAACTGCACTTCAGGTTAGTCCAATGATTCTTTTTTTCTATCCCACACATTGCATTTTCGTCTGTCAGAAAAAAAATCTCCCCTGTCCTAGAATGCATGTTTTATTTTCTAAAAACAATAATGTGCCCATATTTTCGTCAATGTGTCAGTATGGATCAGGCAGCAGTGGATACAGTATTGACGCATTGCTGAAATAGCCATTGAATTTCAAAACACCTTGGTTAAAAACAAACGCATTTTGCTTTGATGATAATGCTGCTTGATGGTTACGATTATCTGCGAGTATATTTTGGGACGACGTGATTTTCCCATTTCCAAAGGTGAAATTCTCAGAAATGATTTAAAAAGTTCACGTTTTCAGTTGGATGATGCTTATAGAAATGTAGAAGGATTGCAACGTGGACTGTCTTGGACAGCACGTTTTTATTTTGTAGTGTACATCATTTCGGATGCATGCAATGTTTCAGATTGTGACCGTGCGTTCACTGCTTTTCAAATTACTGAAAAACTGACAAGAATACAACATTGCAGAAGCCACTCTGATTCAAAGCCTTTTAGTAAATAAATATTAACGTTTTCAAGTAACCAAAAATATCCCACAATTGGCAAACGAAGGCAATTGATTTTGCTGTGAACAAATGCGTTTTAGTGACAATGGGTTCAATATAATATTATAAAACATCCCATCAATGTCCTAGGGTTAGTAATTATGAATAATCCTATGCTAGTTTAATTATTAGCACACTGCACAGAATATATAAATGTAGCTTTATATATTTTCACCTTTCGTTACAATCATTCATTGTTTTTCGACAAAATATATATATGTATATATGCATGTAAAGATTATTGACCTTGCCAGCGACGCCCACTCCCCAAGAACGAATAAAACAAATTGCATTATCAACTTTCTGGTGGTCGCAAATTTCAAGTTAGTTTCATTCATTCAGGATTAAGCAACAGTTATTAGGTAACTGGATAGTGAACTGACTTGAAAGCAGAATAAGTAGTTTATTGTAATAAAAACTGTTGGGGATAAAATTATTGTTTTGCTTGAATACTTGCATGAAATATTTAACTAACGCCCAATAAACCACGGTATTCTCTTGGAATTAAAATCTATTTTTTATCATAAGTTTGAAAGGGTCCTATGAAAAGTAGATATTGCCTAAAACTAGTTGAGGTACTAAGTTTTAAACAGGTGATCCAGTGGGTCAATTGCAATGATGTCAATGCAGCTATAGCTATGATTTGGCAACCGACAAAAATGAAGCTCTCCAATAATAAAGTAGCTAATGTTTAAAGTTTATTTATTAGTGTCACAAGTAGGCTTACTTTTTACTTTAAACAATAATATACGGTTCGGTGTTCTGGACTACTCCGTTTAATAGTTCATTTGTTTTGAACATCGTATTATGTCGCACAGTAAAATGGATACTTTATAAACAAAATTGTGTCGTTACCATTAATTTGACGTGCTGAGCTCATTTGTTGGAACGACAGTATAAACCTACATTTAAAGTCTCAGTAAATAAACAATATATTTTATAATGTTCATATTTTATCTGCTATTTATTAACTTTGAAATTACCATCCCCAATTACCTCCTCCACAAGCAAGAGAGAACACCAGCTCGTACTGACGATTTTAAATTATGGTTCTCCTTTTTGCATAATATATAACCACGTCTATTTTAGAAAATGTGATCTTTTTGTTTATATTTTATATGAAAATGTCGATGTGAAAATAGGATTTCATAGCATTACTCACAGCATTACATTCATAGCATAGAAAATAGCATTACTGTCATGCCATTCGAAACATTCTTGTGGTTTACCTCGAATCGCGTTTTAACTGTGCAGTGAAAAGATGCAATACCGTAAAACGTTTTTGATTCAAATCAATTAATTAAATCATCTAATGCCTCTATAGACAACCAGAATACACCTATAAAATTAAATTTCGTTTTATTTCGTATCGATTTGTCGTAAATATTTTCTTTTGGAAAGTGTTCAGGTAGAAACAGATTGGTCCAATCATTGCTAAACGACAGTTGTGAAGAAACGCCATCACGAATTTCGTTAAATCAAATGTTAGTTAGAAATGTTTAAGGTGTAGCAACTGCTATTCGCCCAGAGTAATGAGGACTTGTTTGTTACATTGTGTGTGGTTTACAGAGTTGTTTCAGATTTTTAAATAACTCTTGTAGAGGTGAATGTATCAGTCTGAACTTGCAACCTTTAATCCTGCAATGTTAAAACTTGATTTTTAGATGTGTATGGTGGCGCACTCTTGAATGTCACGCTTTCTTTCTTTCACACACTTTCCATCCATCTTTCTATATTTGCAGGTGATGCAGATGGGTAATAC
The DNA here is from genome assembly GCF_964213995.1 of Mustelus asterias. Taxonomy (NCBI): domain Eukaryota; kingdom Metazoa; phylum Chordata; class Chondrichthyes; order Carcharhiniformes; family Triakidae; genus Mustelus; species Mustelus asterias. The sequence continues at coordinate 98,050,271 of NC_135808.1, forward strand.
TATAATAGCCAAATCCCTGCTAAAAGCTGGAGCTAAACCAAACCAGCAGGATCACGGAGGATTCACCCCAGCTCACGATGCGGCTCGGGAAGGCTTTCTAGACACTTTGAAAACTTTGGTGGACTTTGGGGCAAATGTAAATATTGAAAATTCCGAGGGCAATCTGCCCATACATCTTGCTGCACAGGAAGGCCATACCGATGTAATTATTTTTTTGGCAAAGAAATCAAACCTCTCACATAAAAATGAAAAGGGACAAACTCCATTCGAGCTAGCCCAGATGTACAAGAGAACGGAGACAGTGCAATGGATGGAACAGAATCTATAGAACAAGCTTGATAAGCAAATGCAGTCTTACAGTATTTATTGTAATTGTCAGCTAACATATATACATTTGTTTCTATTATTTTTAATGCCATGTAAAAAAGTACTTTAATTCCTGGTCTGTGTTTAATACCTGTGTGTTTCTGTGTGTTGTGAGGAATAGGGCTGCTGGCATCAAATGCTTTATTTTTGAAACATGCTCATGTTTTTCTTGCCTTCATACTCAATTTGCTTTGTATGTTGCAAATTAGTATTAAATAGAATCTGGCAAATATTATTGATTGAAGTTCCATCGGTTATTAAGGATAAAGTTTAATGTCACAATGTGTAATATAATAATGCCTTAAAATTGTTACATGAAACAATGAAGCAAACACAAGGGACAATTTGCAATTATTGCATCAGTCGCTTCAGACCATGACTTGTGCCCTCATGCAGTTGTTGAACATTTGCCCCTTCTGGGTAACACAGCTATTTTAATGTTCAGATAACCTATAGTGTTTCTACATTATTTTAAATGTCTAGTTCTTCGTGTTTGTTTCATTTGATTTGTTTGTATTTTCAGTGGATTGGCATGGAAACATTGCTTCCTGCTCGTCTTCCTAAGTGAAAGCAGCCAGATGTAGCTGATAAACATTATTTAATGTTTTGGTTTGTTTTTAATGAGAATTAAGTTATGAGCTTTTTATTTACTCGAGATATTGCTTTCGTGGTATTGAAATGTATCAAAATAGGCTATATAATTTATAAAAGATTTAACTGTCCCTTTGTTCCAATAAATGCTTCCTTGTAATTGTAAAAAAGTTATCTATCTTAATGCTGTGAATGGCGTTGCGTTTCCTGAATTAATTTATTACTGTAGCAGGTAACACGAGAGGTACAATTTAACGTTTAGCTCCCTCTACAAGTCACATTACATCGTATAATAAAGGATGTTTTTATAATAGATCTGAAGAATAGAGCGTGTCATTCAAAAGGAACTATGTATGGAATAAAAACGTTTATCTTGATGACTTTATTTTGATGAATTTATTAACGCGGTTTAATTGTCGTGTGCGTTTTGTCTTTACTAATATTGCTATAATTGGCAGATTACGTTTTCTGTAGTCGATAGTGATCAGTAATTTCACAGAAGAAGCCATGGCTTTAAAAATGGAGGTCGAAATCTGTTCTACACCGATCACACCACGCAGTTTCATGTTTAAATAAATCAATTTTTCGACATTGTAATTGTGGTTTCACTCAGTTAGATCACTTTATCGAAAATAACCTTTTAACTGTTAAGCGAAATAATTTCATGTTTGTGGCGGAACATAACTTTAACGAAAAATCTGAAACAACGATGTTTGTTAAAACTTGGAGTGGGTCATTTTAATAAACTGTAAAACTCCTGGATTTTAATTGACGATAATGCTTGAGGAAGGTGACGAAATCGCATTGAAGGAAGTATTTGGATAATCTCAAAAATGCCGTTAGGCCATTAGTTAGTAGATGCAGATGTATAAATTCTGACCTACCAATTGTACAACGTTTCTTGGTAGTTGAAATAATATCGGGTGTATGTAAGTAACAGAGAGAGATTCGTGACAATATTTGGAACAAACACGGTCTATTTATTTTTATCACAGTTTGTTCAAACTACTGTATTTACTTTCCACAAAATACAAGATATCTTTATGAGGAATTGTAACATCGTAACTGAAGGATATCAGAATAATGAAACATTTAATTTGTGGTTGAAATCGTAAAGTTAAATGCGTGGGATGAAATGCTGTCGATACGTTGTTGTGACAAATAGAAAGGTAAATTAATCATCGTGATGTATAAATGAAAGTGATCCGAAATGTGGAAACATGAAAATTGTTACAATATGAATGCATGCCTGCAGTTACTATCTGCAGATGCGTCAGCAGGCCAACAGTTCAGTAAAATAAAACAAGACTCCTAACCAAGGACATCATTATGTTATTTGCCTCAAGTTTCTCAACGTATTATACTTTTTAAAAATATTGGAGCTGTGCTTTAAAGAAAACGCACTGTTGACATTAAAAAACCGTTACAATTTGTGCCGAGTTTCTTTTCCTCTTTTTGTTTGTTTTTGAATATTTCAAATATTTTCCCGCCGCCCACTCGAATCATCAAAACTCCAGTTCAAACGTTTGATTTTTCGGTGAAACTTTCGAAATCTTTTATTGCACATTTTGATTTCGAAAAAAAACGTTGAAATGAAAGGAAAAAAAAACGTCCAATTTCACCACACCTCCCTGCGTCCGACGTGAAACGTTGTGCTTCCTGTTGCAGAAATCTCCGCAGAACTAAGTTAAAAGCTGCCTTTTTTTTGTAAAATTAGACTTTGGATTAATATCTTAAAGATATATTGACAAATGTTTATACTGTGCTGATGATTCCGTCCAGCAACCGCTTGGCTGAGCGCTGGGCGAGTGAGGTGACGTTTCGGATGCACCGGATCATATTGAAACTGTGTCAAATCTTCTCGTCACCTCAGAGTGAAGGGAAATAACTTGAATATCGGTGTGACAGCTAAAGATTGGAAGTGTGTGAGAGAGTCTGTTCACTGCAAGAGGACAACTGCTGACAGCTTGTGATAAACCTGAGTGAGAACCCCGTCCCTGAATCACTCACTTCCTTTTCCCACTGGCCGCACTGTCAGACAGAAAACTCACAAATGCAGGTTTGTTCATTTTAAACAAAACAGCAGCCCGCCTAATCACAACATGAAGTAAGCAAATCCTCCCAGATTTTTAACTCAGTCAATGGCGAATTTCCCAGAGAGTTTGCGTTTAATGCTGTGACACGAATGCTAACTGTGCAGCAGTGCTCTCCAAAATATTAACCACTTTCCCCACATGGGGCTAATTATAAATCCAGGAGCTGCTAATCATGTTTCTGATTTCTAAATTCAAAAAAATGAACTGACGTGAGTTCTCAATACATGTATTCTCAGGGCGAGAGCACGCGTGTACGTTATGTGAGCGGTTTTATTGGTAAAATGGGAAGACAACAGCAAAGTGCCAGTTTTAAACAACGTGTATGCTTCATTTCCTTCCCATTTGGTTGTTAAAATGGACTGTTGTACAGGTGATAATGCCGGATTTCAGCATCATGGTAACGCCAAAACTTGGCGGAGAGGACGGCAGCTGTAATCCCGTTCAGTGTGGCCGACTGGAATGACCACTCCAGACTGGTTGAAACAAGTAAACACAACCAGCAACTAGCAACAGCACAACGAACGACAGGGAATATCTTTGACGAGTAAGGGGAGCTCCCCTGGGACTCAATATTCTCTGATCTCTCTCAAAGTTATCACTCCTGTTGGACAAAACGATAGAAGCTGCACTGGGATGTTGTGTGTGATAAATTTATGTCACAATTCCAAACTTTGGTGGAAGCGGAAGAATGCAAATTTTTTGGACTAAATGGCGGTAAGTTAAGAAAATCTACTTTCTATGCATTTACCCATGTGTAATTCATGGGATATTAGAATTACGGTGCGGGCGCGGATTGAAAAGCAAGTTCCTCGCGGGTGTCACTCGACATTTTCAGAATGCAATGCAATTTTCAAAGGGAAGGTGAGAAAGGGAGAGCTTGGTACCCGCTCGCCTCCAATTAACTGGTTACTAACATCTCAGAGGAACAATTTTCAAGTTTCAATCGACAGGCACAGGTCAGGGTGCAGCTGTCACGAACAGAGCGGAGAGCTCTGAGGGCAAGTGGGTATGAACTTGAACGGAGAATAACGCTTAGCTGCACAACCAATAGCTCAAGAGTTGCCAGCCCCGGGACTGAAGAGGCATGAATTTTTGAGCAGAGTGGGAGGACTCCTCAGAGGGGCGCGAGACTGCTGCTGTCATTTGTTCAGCAGAAGCTGGCAGAGGAAGCCCTACTCAGCGAGTTGAGGGAGCTAAAGGATACTTTGACTATTGGCAAGGGGGGCAAGGAGGAGCTTCGGGTCAGGAAGAAGCCTTAGGAGCATATGGAAGAAAGTGTTACCCAAAACGTCAGGTGTACCAGTTAGCTACAAATGCCAGAGTAACAATGCCAGAAGATGCCAGTTTCTGACATTTGTGTTCTGATTCATCATAACGGCGGCACGGTGGTACAGTGGTTAACACTGCTGTCTCACAGCGCTAGGGACCTAGGTTTGATTCTGGCCTTGGGTCAGTATGTATGTGGAGTTTGCACGTTCTCCCAGTTTCTGCATGGGTTTCCTCTGGGTGCTCCTGTTTTCTCCTACAGTCCAAAGATGTGCAGGTTAGGTGGATTGCCCATGCTAAATTGTCTCCAAGGAGCCATCCACTGAGGTTGTGTGATGAAGAGAACACCTGCTGAAGATACAATTGCCATAGAATGAGGGGAGGTGGTAGCATAGTAGCGTTATCACTGGACTAGTAATCCAGGGACCCAGGGTTCGAATCCCGCCTGAAATTAAAAAATCTAATGATGACCATAAACCACTGTTGATTGTTGTTAAAAAAAAACACTTGGTTCACTAAACTCCTTTCGGGAAGGAAATCCCCCATCTTTACCTGGTCTGGCCTACATGTGACTCCCGACCTAGAATAATGTGGTTGACTCTTAAATAGAATGGCAGGGGAGGAGTAAAATGCTGGTGCATCCCACATCCCATGAAAGAACTTTTAAAAAATCTCCCTGGATACAGACTTGCATGATGGCCTTGCAATCAATTGTCCCAAACTAGCTGGACATTCAGAGACCATTCCAGTCCATAAAGATAACTGGCTGATTTAATAATTTCATTTGTGCAGCAATTCAGTCAATGTTGTGAAACTGACAGCCCTCTGAGTTTAAGCAGTCTCATCTGTGGCAAAGTGGATATAATTTGTGGCCTTTGTCAATAAGAAGTAGGTGATGCAGTCTGCCTGCTGCTCCTCCCCTGAAATTCAGCTGACTGCTGTATAGGTGGCTCTTATGTTGTTGTCTTATTGCCAAGATGTTGAGATGCAGCTCAGTATACTCCAAGGCATTTTGAAAGTAAGTACCCAGAATTGCAATTGCTTCTGAGACTAGTGATTTCAAGCTCGCAGAATTAATCCTGTCAACATAGAACTTTCACTGTGGCTAAAGCTTGCCAATTTCAGTGTCTATAGCAAGCAGCTCAATTTCAGTCAAAATCACTCCCCATTCTGCATTCACCCTCTGTATCATGGTTAGACGCAGAGCTTGTGGAACACGTACACTGGTATTTAAAGCCAGATTGGAGGGTTCTAAACAGACTTAACTGGTTCTTTGTATATTTTAATTAGTTTTCCGACAGCTGGGTTGAGCAGGATGATGCTGGGATCTCAATCTAACATCAGCTTTGGGGGATTTAAATCCTGCATGCACCCAAAGCCCCTTGCCTGTGAAACATTGTGTTCAATTCTAGAATGGTAGTGGGGAATCAAGAGAGACTAGAAAAACTGGGAGTCGTTTTCCCAACAGACAATGGGTGAAATTCTCCCCAAAGAATTTGAAGTGCCGATTTCACGTAAAAACTGGAGTAAATCCCGCTGGTTTTTTCAGCGGGACTTTCAAACTGAATCTCCCACACACTGTGCATCACAAAGTGCCCTAGCGTGAAACCCATTAGTAATCAGTGGACGGGGCCTATTCCTGCTGCAGAGGCCAGTAGCATAGCGCTGAGCAGGTCACTGTGCATGCACCAATCTGTCATAGCAGAAATCAGCGCATGCGCAGTAGCCTGCACTGCTGGCCTCCCGATTGCTGACCAGCTCGATTGTTGGCCAGCCCCCGACCCTGCAATGCTGGCTGTGTCCCCCCCATCCCCCGATCGCTGGCCTCCCAAACGTGTCCGGGCCAGCTCCAACCCCCCGCCCCCAACCCCGCCTCAATCTCTCCGTCACCACCCCATGCAATTTCGATCTCCCCGACCACCCGCCGGCAGTCTGGAACTCCCCCCCCCCCCCCATCCAGCAGGCCGACCCCGCCCCCAACCCCAATGGCCAGCCCCGATCAGCCTTTTCTTCCCTCTGTCAATGATCCAAAAGTCATGATGTGGAGATGCCGGCGTTGGACTGGGGTAAACACAGTAAGAAGTTTAACAACACCAGGTTAAAGTCCAACAGGTTACCAAATAAACCTGTTGGACTTTAACCTGGTGTTGTTAAACTTCTTACAATGATCCAAAATGCAGAGTGTCAGTGGGACCCACCCACCCCCACTGGGCATTGCACTTTGCCCCTTGGGCAGTGCCAAGGGGCCAAACTGGCACTGCCAGGCTGGCATTGCCCAGGGGGCACCTCCCTAATCTCCGACCTCCTACGGGGCTTCCGTGGCCTTCCTTCACTTTAGCAGGGTCAGGCCACCAGCTCCCCGTTAGGTGGGAGCTGTTGTAAACACCGCTGGAGTGAAACACTCCTGATGGGGGGGAGATAGGCCTGAACTCACTGGAGAGGCTGGCATCAGCATGCTGAGCAGGCTACTGCGCATGCACCGGTCTATCAGTGGGGGGATTGGCACATGCACACTGGCTCCCCACATCGCTGGCCTCCTGATCGCTGGCCTTCCAATTGCTTCCCAAGCAACCCCCCCAATCGGCGGTTTCCGTAACTTCTGCCCCCCGATCGCAGGCCTCAGTGACCCCCCACCCCCATGTCCAGCCCGACCTCCCTATCCATGGTCAGCCCAATCCCCCACTCCCCATGTCCAGCACCAATTGCCCCCTCCCTCCCTCTCCCACTGATCCCTAATGCAGAGTGCAGCAGGTTCCCCCCCACCACTGATCTGCCCCACTCCCTCAGACCCTGTCCTCTTGGCACTGCCTGGTGCCCATTGGGCAGCTTCAGGCATTGCCAGAGTGCCAAGCTGGCAGTACCAGGCTGGCACTGCCCAAGGGCATGCAACCCTGCCCCAACCTCCCAGGAGGGCTTCAGCCAGCGGGGTGATCATGCCTGGTCCCCTTTGATGGGGACCAGCTTTAATCCCTGGTGATGGGAACCTCTCCCAGAAGGATGGGAGACAATAGCAAGCCTGGAGGATACTGTCCTGGACTCGCTAATGATGTGGAAATTTAGATTTCCATATTGTAATCAGCCTCGTGCTGATTTCTGCCATGAGGCTGATTACATTAAAAAGAATGGCCTGAAGTTGTCACGATTGGTTGGAAGCCGGTCGCGAATCCCGCTACAGACCCCCCGTTGCTATTTCCCGGCCTGTTGTGCTACTTAAGCAGCACAGTGGGCTGGGAGAATCACCCCCAACATCTCTGATTGTGCAATGTTCCCTCAGTAATGTCAGCCTTGATTTTTGTGCTCAAGCCCTGGAGTGGGACTTCAACTTGGAACCTTATGATTCAAAGATGAATGTGTTAGCATCTGAACCATGGCTGTCAATGGAGAAGCAATTCTTTCTATAACACGCTGTTATAATCTGGACTGCATTACCTGAAAGTGTGGCGGAAGCAAATTCAATAGTAATTTTCAAAGGGAATTGGATAAATACTTGAAAGGAAAAAAATGACTGAACTATGGTGAATGAGCATGGGAATGGCACCAAATTGGACAACTTTTGTAAAGAAATGGCAGAGATACCTTTGACAATGTGCAGGAGAAGAGGAGAAAGGAGTTGTAACTGCTGAAAGTGGTTGTGGCTGCAACGGGAGAACACATATCTCTGCATGCCAATGAGTCAGAAAGGAGATAAAAGCAAAATACTGCAGATGCTGGAAATCTGAAATAAATAAATAAAATCCTGGAAAAACGCAACAGGTTTGGTAGCATCTGTGAAGAGAGAAACAGAGTTAACATTTCAAGTCTGTGTGACTTTTCTTCAGAGCTTTTCAGACCCTTTCTTTCAAGTGTTTAAAAAGGCTCTGAAGAATAGTCATACAGACTCAAAACATTAACTCTGTTTCTCTCTTCACAAATGCTGCCAGACCGGCTGAGTTCTTCCAGCAATTTCTGTTTTAAAGCCAGAAAGGAGACATAGTCAGAACACGAGCTAGTAAGTGGTTGCAGCAGAAATACTGCTAATGCCCATGGCTACACAAAGAGGCACGCGATGTTTGGAAGTAAAGACAGGGCCAATGCTAAGTTGAGAACCTCAAGCCTTTAGAGACATTGGGTAGATATTTACCAAATTAAACCCAGTGCAACAGGACCATTTTTGGATTTGGACTCTGACTCCATGCACAGCACATCTGACAGTTACTCTTTACCAAAGCAAACCAATTATTTATCTGCCTAAGCACTCCACAGCCAATTAGGAAGAGAGGGAGGGTGAGGTCAAGCATCCATTCTGTCAAAGGAAGATTTCTAATTAAAGCAACCTGGGCATGTTTCAGAAACACTTGCTAACACGTGGACTTTTCAGGCTGCAGCACCATTGGGATGGAGAGGAGACCTGGAAAGGCTCTTGTACCGGTTCTCAGTCTTATACGGAAGTTCTACTGTGGGATCCAAGGGATTTTGCTAAGGTGAGCTTTCCTGATGACAGGAATAACAACAACAAACTTGTACTTATGTAGCACCTTTAATGTAATAAAACATCCCAAAATCTTCAGAAGAGCATTATCAAACAAAATATGACACCAAGTCATTTAAGGAGATATTAGGGCAGTTGATCAAATCTCGATCAGTGAGGCAGATTTTAAGGATTGACTTAAAGGAGGAAAGTGAGGTGGAGAGGCAGAGAGGCTTGGGGAGAATATTCTACAGCTAAAGGCCTAGGTAACTGAAGATGCTGAGTCCATTGTTGTTTGTCAACTGTATCAATGATCTGGATGATAATGTGGTAAATTGGATCAGCAAATTTGCTGATGATACAAAGATTGGAAGTGTAGTGGACAGTGAGGAAGGTTTTCAAAGCTTGCAGAGGGATTTGGACCAACTAGAAAAATGGGCTGAAAAATGGTAAATGGAATTTAATGCAGACAAGTGTGAGATATTGCACTTTGGAAGGACAAACCAAAGTAGAACGTACAGGGTACATGGTAGGACTCTGAAGAGTGCAGTTGAACAGAGGGATCTGGGAATACAGGTACAGAATTCCCTAAAAGTGATGTCACAGGTGGATAGGGTCGTAAAGAGTGCCTTTGGTGCATTGGCCTTTATAAATTGGAGCATCGAGTATAAAAGTTGGGAGTGTTATGGTAAGGTTATATAAGGCATTGGTGAGGCCAAATTTAGAGTATTGTGTACAGTTTTGGTCACCTAGTTACAGGAAGGATGTAAATAAGGTTGAAAGAGTGCAGAGAAGGTTCACAAGGATGTTGCCGGGACTTGAGAAGCTGAGATACAGAGAGAGATTGAATAGGTTGGGACTTTATTCCCTGGAGCGTAGAAGATGGAGGGGAGATTTGATAGAGGTGTATAAGATTTTAATGTGTATAGATAGAGTGAATGCAAGCAGGCTTTTTCCGCTGAGGCTAGGGGAGAAAAAAACCAGAGGGCATGGGTTAAGGGTGAAAGGAGAAAAGTTTAAAGGGAATATGAGGGGGGGCTTCTTCACGCAGAGAGTGGTGGGAGTGTGGAATGAGCTGCCGGATAAAGTGGTAAATGCGGGGTCACTTTTAACATTTAAGAAAAACTTGGACGGGTTCATGGATGAGAGGGGTGTGGAGGAATATGGTCCAAGTGCAGGTCAGTGGGACTAGGCAAAAAATGGTTCGGCACAGACAAAAAGGGCCAAAAGGCCTGTTTCTGAGCTGTAATTTTCTATGGTTCTATGCAGCCACCAATTGTGGAACAACTAAACTCAGGGATATTCAAGGGGCCAGAATTAGAGGAGCACAGATAATTTGCAGCATTGTGGCTGGGGGAGATTGCACAGATATGGAGGGGCAAAACAATGGAAGTATTTGAAAAGCATAAGTTTTAAACTCAAGATGTTGCTTGACTGGGAGCCAACATAGCTCAGCAAACACAAGGGTAATAAGGGAATGCACTTGACGTATGTTAAGTCACCAGCAGCAGTCTTGGATGATGTCAAGTTTACAGAGGGTATAATGTTGGAGACCAACTTGAAGTGCATTGGTCAATCAAGTCCAGAGGAAATTAAGACATGAATGAGGGATTCAGCAGGTAATTAAGTTGAGCCAAAGGTGAAGTTAGGCAATGTTACAGAGATGCAAATGGCAGTTGTAATCACAGCACAAATGTGAGAGATCAGAAGCTCATATCGGGCTCAAATATGATACTAAGGCTGTGAACAGATTGGCTTAACCTCAGGTTGTTGCCAGGGAGAGGGACGGAGTTTGGAGTGTGAACTAAAATCAGTCTTCCCAATAATTAATTGGAAGAAATTTCTGCCCATCCTGCGCTGGATGTCGAATAAGCAGTCTGATAATTTAGTAACAGTGGAGGAGTTGGGAGAGGCAGTGTTGAGATAGAGTTGGGTATTGTCAGTGCACATGTGAAAATGAACACTCTTCTTTGTATGATGTCTCCAAGGGATAGTTAGTAGATGAGAATTAGTACGGAACCAAAGATAGACCTTTGGGGGGACACCAGAGGTAACAGTGCAGGAATAGAAGACATTTCAAGTGATTCTCTCACTATGGTTAGATAGATAATAATGGGAATGGTGAGAGCAGCTGCCTTCATTGTGAAAAGTTTCAACATTCTTACTTTGCTAGTTCTGACCCACATATTTCATCTTCACTGGGATCTTCACCCATGTAACACCAGTTGGAGGATATTGTGGCTGACAACCCTCAGAAGAGATGATTCAATTTTAGGGTACACCAAGCAGGACTTCTTTCTCATTGGCAAAGCCAGCATCTATTGCCCATCTCTAACTGCCCTTGAAAAGGTGGTGCTGAGCTGCCTTTTTGAACTGCTGCAATCCATGTAGTGTAGGTACACCCACAGTGATGTTAAGGTGCGAGTTCCAGGATCATGACCCAGAAATGGTGAAGGAACTATTTCCAAGTCACAGTGTGTATGACTTAGAGGGAAACTTGCAGGTGGTGATGTTCCCATGTACTTACTGACATTGTTCTTCTAGGTGGGAGAAGTTTCAAGTTTGGAAGATGTTGAAAGAGCCTTGACAAATTGTTGCACAGCATCCTGAAGATGGCACACACCACTGCTACTGCAACAGATTTGTGGCCTGCTTTGTCCTGGATGGTGTCAAGTTTCTTGAGCGTTGGAGCTGTGTTCGTTCAGGCAAGTGGGCACCCCTGACTTGTGCCTTGTACGTGGTGGACAAGTTTTCAGGAATCAGGAAGTGATTTATTCAAAATTTTCCACCTCTGACATGCCCTTGTAGTCATATTATTTGTATGGCTGGAGCAGTTAATGTTTTGGTCAGTAATATCCTCAGAATGTTCTTGGTGGGATATTCAGCAATGAACATCAAAGGAAAGGTGACTAGATTCTCTCTTGTTGGGGATATTAATTGCCTGGCATTTGTTTGCATGAACGTTATCTACTACATATTAGCCTAAGCCTGAATGTCATCTAGGTCTTGCTACATACAGGCATGGATTGCCTCAGTATCTGAGGAGTTGCAAAAAGTACTGAACAATCATCAACCAACATCCCTACATCTGATCTTATGATGGAAGGATGGTTATTCAGGGAGCAGTGAAGATGATTGGGCTTAAGGCACAGCCCTGAGGAACTTCTGCAGTGATGTTCTGGGGCTGAGATGGTTGGCTCCAACAACCACAACTATCTTTGAGCTGTGTATGACATTTTCACTTGATTTCCATTGAGAATTCTTGTGCTATTCTCAATCAAAAGCTGCCTTGACTGGTGAAGCTGGAGTTGTTTTTTTGTGGAGAAGTGAAGGGTACAAGGAGATTTGATAAAGATGTTCAAGGTCATGAAGCATTAGGAAACAGTAGATAGAGAGAAACTGTTCCAATTGGTGCAAGGGCTGAAAATCAGAGGATGCCAATTTAAAGTGATTGGCAAAAGAATCACATGTCATGAGGAAATATATTTTATGCAGCAAGGGACTACAACATGGAATGCATGGCTGACAGTGTGGTGAAGACAAGACTTGTGGTATTCAAATGGGAAATGGGAATTTGCAGGGTTATGGTGAAAAGGCAGAAGTGGGGATTAGCTGAGTAGATTTTACAGAGCTGGCACGTACAGTGGCCGAGCAGATATACTGGCCTCTTCCTGTGGCATAATCATTCTATGCCTTGTGATCCTATATTTAACATGCACCAGCTCAGATACTTGCACTTCAATGGAACCAGCAGACAGTTGGATTTTCACCTGGTGACTTGCACAAGAATAATTGCAGGAACATTGCTGTTCAGATTTCATAGTTACTCCTTCCAGATTTCGCAGTTGCAGGAACAGCAATTGGAACCATTATCAGGCGGTTGCAGGAACAGCAATGGATAGTCCACATCAGATGCTGCAGCCTCTCAGCTGAACACAAATTCTGCATCCCAAGGGTTGTCAATGATAAGAATAATCATTGAGCAGCAGCTTCTATTTCATATGTTTGTAATAATGTGCAATATACTGCTAGGCCTTCTGAGTACATTGACCATAAATACAGAGAGATTGGAGGAGTCCACATCAAGCATGAGTCTGTTTATGTTGCAGAGTTTTGCACTTTCATCTTCTTGCGTGAATGGACTGGCTAATTTCTTGGAACATTAAATGCAACAATTGCCTAAGTCCATGGAAGGTTTGAATATTGCCATGCAGCCTCTGGATGCCAACTTATCTGCCTTAAATATAATGACGGGTACTCAGCTTTGGCTTTACAGTATAGCTCTGATCTGCAACAAAGTGCTCGACAGCAAAGTGGTAGGAATGAAGTATAGCTAGGCAGAGAGATGATAGAAATGCTCCCAATTCTCACCAGTTACCTTCATCCCTCATCCTAGTTAGTACCTAAACATGGTGTCTCATGTCCCATAACTGAGTCTGTCCATTCACAGGTGCAGATGGGTCCCTCACAGGCTCCAAAACACAGATGATGTCAGCTAAGATTATCTTAGCTGGGATCTGAGTATCCTGCTTTCACTTCGTCCAGAGCCACAGTGGTTTCCTACCACTCATACACCCCATGTGGGAGTGGTAGGAAAGGAAAGCTTTGTAGCTGCACAGAGTTATGCACATGAGTGGTTGGAAAATGTTCTGAAGTTTTTTTCTCTTGATTTTGTTAATAATTGTATTTTTTTGTACCACTTTCCTGCCTTGACCATTCTTGGTTGTATAGTGGTAAGTCACCTTTTCACTTGTTTGGTGATGGAAGGCATAAATTGACAAAGACCAAAAAAGGGATTAAAAGGGGTGTTTTGTTGTTTGTAGGACTGCATTGCGTCAGTGTCTTGGGGGTGGTGGGAAGAACGTCTGTTGCATGTGATTCTTCTATCAGCCCACTAGCACAACCCAAGTGAAACTTGCATTCATTAGAGCAGCAATGTGAGCAGCTGCTGGTACACCGGCATCATCAACTTGTGCTCCGTCTTCCTTCTTCTCATTGGGAAATTCCAAAGGGGATCTGTGCTCTGTATCTTGTCTCTCCATCCAGATTTCATAATTGCACAATGTTATACAGCATGCAGCACACCACAACCATTCTGGCCTTTTCTGGCTGGAATATTCTGGCTGGTGTGTGTTGAATGGCAACTCCAGATCTGTCTGGGCACTTGATGCCAACCTTCAGTACACATCTGGCTTTTTCAATAGCATATTTTAGTATGCATTCATTGTTGTGATAACGTCCACAAGATCCATGGAGAATCATTTATTGATCCCTGTGGGGCTCGTTGAGTATGTGTTCCCCTGGTAACAGGCAATGGCTTGCTCAGCTGGAACTCATTACCTATGAGTTCCAGCTGAGGCTGTGGCCGTTAAAGCCTAACAGGTGGGGTGGGTCTGTAAACCTGCATCCACTGTTGGCCTCTTAAGCTCACACACTCCTCAAAGTTAATACTCCCCCATAGTGCCTTTTGTAAGGCAGACCCAGGACTGGGCCGGCAGAATGTGTGCGTGCGTGTCACAGTAATCGTTTTCCTTTGCATTCTGTAAATAAATTATGTTCCTTTCCAGCTGGGCTTCCTGAGTTATTTCATTTGATATCTGGTAAATATCAATGGTCAGGTTTCTGATGGACAGTTATCAGCCAAGTTTGAAGTGGCTAGCACTTGAGTCTAATTCCGGGTTCAAAGATGTCAGGAAGGTTGGTGGATCATGATGATTGAGCAAGATGGCAGTTTCCAAGATTCTGGTGCATTCCTGTAAAAATACATTTTTAGAGTCATATATTAGCAGTGTATTGGTGGAGTGGAATCCCTCACAGTGATAATCCTGTTTGATCTGGGGATACCCAGATTGCCATGTGTGTGCAGTTGATGATGCCATGAACTTGTGAGAAGCCAGGCAGTGATGTAAATCTGAGCGCCTGCAAAGTTCACATAATTGCCTGCCCTAATATTCAACCCATCAGTTCCCCTACAAGCTTTTGAACTCTGCCAAAAGGCTCAAATGGGATCAGCAGCTCATAATGTGTGGGAAATAGTCACTTTTCCCTGAATTTGCCAATTAATGGTCAGAGGGTGGGCTTGTGTCCAATTAAGGACAGTGGGCAGGCCCCCAAAGCTAGTGGGCCAATAGAAGGATCTCCAGCAGAATACCACTGCAGGTCAGTGAGAAAAAGAATGCCCTTAAATGGAAGCACTCTCCAACATTTTAAATTTAAAATAAAAAAAATAGATCAAGCAGCCAGGCCACAGTTGTTGAGAGAGGTATTAGTTGGGGGCCGGGAACCCCTCCACAGGGCAGGTGGCCGTTAAAGCCTAACAGGTGGGGTGGGTCTGTAAACCTGCATCCACTGTCAGCCTCTTAAGCTCACACACTCCTCAAAGTTAATACTCCCCTATAGTGCCTGAATTTTTGTTTCCAGCAATGACTTTCTCCAATGTTACAATATTGGAGAAAGTAATAAAAGAAGACATGATTATACCCTGCGAGCCCTTTTCTTTATAGAATGGCTGGAATCAATTGGGAAACCATATGTGCCTCTTAAAGCAGCAACACATTTTTAAACAGCACTATGCAGTACCATCCTCTCTCTCACCAAATCAGATCCAATTCAAAGCCTAACTATGAGGCATGTAGATAGTGAGGAAACACAGGTCTAATGTAATGAAAGAACATTGCTGGTGATTGTACAACATGTTCCAAGCAATTTTCAGAGTTCCACAGATCCAAGAGTGAAGTAATTTTGGCTTCTCAGGGCATGTTTGAAAAGGAGGATAAAGATATCCTGCATGGAAATTGAAATGTATACAAATGACGTTTGCAAGGAGCTCTGGGTAATGTTGAGAAGTCACTGAACGTTCAGTTTTGTGGTAGACTATCTTAGGGGCTGTGAGGCTTTCAAGGCTTTATGGATGATTGCTTTTAGATCCATGAAAATTGTCTTTTACTTCTTTGAAGTGAGGAACAAATCATAGTTTCGTAGATTTTGTGGAAAGCCAAAGGTTTTTGCTTTGTGTGATCAAAGGCAACCTTCCGTAGCACTTGCCATCTGCATTATGTGACTGACACCATGATGGCATCCTAACAAATACATACCATTTGGACACTGTATGGGCCACCAATTCAAATTACAATATTAGGGGCATACCCACAGATCCCAAATAGGATCTCGGTACTTTCAGTTTCCACGTCAGGGCTTAAGCAGATAAACTAGTGCAGTGTGGAGGGCATGCTGTCCATTGCACAGTCTTCCGCTTCCAAAAGATGTTAAAAATCCCATGTCACTGTTCAAACAGATAGGTTTCTATCTATGTTTATCTCTCAATTAACACCATCAACCATTTATTTGCTCTTTCATGTCATTGATGTTTGTTGCATCTTGTGACCAGCAAAGTAGCTGCCAAGTTTGTCTAAAAAATATCATTGAACTTCAAAGTTTTTCATTGAATATGAGTGGTTCTAAAGATTACCTAAATAAGATGCTTTGTGAAAATCTTTCTTTCAGAGTAGAACATAATGTAGACCAAGCACGTCATCTACATAGAGTACAAAAATCAGGCACAGTGCAGCATTATAATACTCACTGTACAGACATTGTGTATCATACAAATAAACAAAATGTGAATCATTGAATGTGTTATTAAAATTCCTTATGTGCACAAAGTCAAATCAAGTCCTCAGGTCTACAGTGCATTAAATGTGTTGTCATGGGATTTTGTGCTTCATTATACCATACAAGGAATGATCAATCCGATTAAAAAGATAAAAACTGCAATAACTGAAAATACATTTCATTTGTACGTTAACATAATTCAACTTTCTGGTGATGTAACCACTTGATTGCAAATCAACTCTGAAAGTTTGAATGCAATCAACAACTGCCTGCATGCTTGGAAACCAGATATGGTAAAGTAATTCTTCTGCTGCTGTCTCCTTTTGATTCAAGAGGCAAGCAAACTGACTAATGCTGCAGATATGAATTGTGAGTGGATGGAATGTGGTGATAGTATAAGGTAGCTTTAACTGGTCCTAGCAGTGCCAAGTCGACAGTGAAGTGGGGTTGCGAACATGTGCCACTGAAATATAATTGGCTACAGCTTTCTTGAGCATGGAACCTCAGGTGGAATCATAAAATCACAGAATTCCTACAGTGCAGAAGGAGGCCATTCTGCCTATCAAGGTAGTTTTGATGCACTCAACGGATGAAATGATTCCAGGTGTGGCTGATGAATTTTAAGTGACATTTGATTTCAGAACTACTGCTGCCTTTGTCCTTCCCTTCCAGTTCCATAAAAACATTTTATCCATCCTCATTTGTCAGTAAAACTGAGGGGAAATATATATGTATATATAACCTTGTGGTTAAGTTATTGGACAGCAAACAGAAGTTGTGAATATTTAACCCCACCCTATTTTGCTGTGAAATTGGATTTCAATAAATCTGGTACTCACTGGATTGACATTAGAGAAAAATCACCACGAAAGCTGATGGTTTACCGTTGAAACTCAACTGGTTCATGAAAATTGCATGGAGGGACCTAGCCTATAAATGTCTCCAGCCCACTAATATGTAGACAAGATGCCTTATGTAGTATAAGGGTCTGGCACATATATGGTTAATGTGGGACTGAGTACAGTACCACCAGTCATGTAAGAAAGCACATGACCCGCATCCACAGGGTCAGTCTATTGGACAGACCATGTGTACCAGCAAACATGGTAGCTCCTAGCTTGTACCCTTTACCATATATTTGCAAATAGTTCTTAGAGTCAAAAAAGACTTACAGTTAACCTACATATGACTACAAATACTTCTTCAGACCTCCTGAACTGTAACCAATAACCTACAACATGGTGGCAGCTTGTGAAAAAAGCTTGCAGAAAATGCAGAGAGAAATTAAAATGCTAGAAGACTGAGAAAAAACTCAGCAAAGCAATCTTACCTGAAAGGAAGCTCCAAAATCAGAAGTGCAGAAGAAAATTCACCAGGAGAAGGCTCAAAAGAAAGGCTTGGAAGCTGGAGGCAAAAATTTAAAATTCCTTACTGAAGCAGAAAACTCTATTGAATCTTATTTGGAAGCCCAGTTTCAGATCCCAGAGACCTAGCAGGGCTGAGCTAAATTTTTAAAAATTTTAGGCTATAACAAGTCCTGAGAAATCTTTAAGTAATTCAGTTCGAATAGAACTGTTGCTCAAACCCAATTCCCAAGTCGCTGCCCGAAAACATGGCATCCACGCTTGCTCTGAAACAGAAAAAATAATAAAATTAAATAATCTAGGAGAATCATGCCTTCTCAGCTGAGAGAAAGCAAAAGCCAGCATTCCAAATTTGCAATTTTTAAGTAAAATGCTAACCAAGAAACTCTGTAGGTATTCGATTCAGGCAACCACTGCTGAAAAGTGTTTTTCAAACTCAGCACGATTGCCAGTGTAGCAGAACCCACCAAAACCGGCAAACATGGGAAATCACTTTGTCCCAAGTGAATTTGACACCATCTTGAAATTCAGAAAGCTCTTCAAGCAGAATCTATACTTTAAAAATGTAACTATGAATCAGAATTCCACATGCCCAAATCAATCACATGATTAGAGATTTTAGAAGAAAATATTTCTAAGATACAGTGTCGCTTCAGGCTTAGGCAAAATGTCAGAAACAGACCAGGTTAACACTGTTTTACTCGGTAGACCAGACTTCAGATGACATTATTGCAAGACAGGGGATCAATAAATCATATGCTAAATTTGAAGAAGTGCTAAAATCATTTGACATTTATTTCAATCTAAGAAATCATAAAGTATTTGAAAGGGCTGAATTTTACAAGTTCAGCAGTCAGGAGAATCTGTTGGATTCATTCATTTGTGACTGCAAGATGGCAGGATTTTATGAATACAGAAACTTAAAATCTGAACTCTTCAGAGAGACAGAATAGTGGCAGGAGTAGTGGATAATGCACTTTCCGATCTCATGCAAGCAAAGCCAGGTCTAAGTCTGGAAAAGGCAATTCAGGTGGTTAGGCAGTCAGAACTCTGAGCAGCACAGAACATTTCAAGGGGAAAAATAAACCATGGTGCAGGGGCCGACCCACCATTCAGCTAATCAAGCAACAATGACATATGGACACTCCAAGCAAGGGAAAGTAATACCTGAACTGACCAGCAAAATGCCCCTGCAGCCAAGATTAATGTTCAGTAATTTCTGCTTCATGCTTTCAGTGCAATAGGATTGTACACCACAGCAAACTGCAAGTAAAACCTCAGAAATGCACAGAATGCTCAACGGTGATCACAAGGTCAAGATTGCAAGTCCAGAAAAGACTCAAACATGCTTCTTGGGTGACATCAAAGATCTTGGTTGGTGTTTTCCAGTCTCAGCTGTGGCAGGTTTAATGCCAGGCGATGATGGAACTTTGCAGCAGGAGCTGAA
The DNA here is from genome assembly GCF_964213995.1 of Mustelus asterias. Classification (NCBI taxonomy): domain Eukaryota; kingdom Metazoa; phylum Chordata; class Chondrichthyes; order Carcharhiniformes; family Triakidae; genus Mustelus; species Mustelus asterias. The sequence goes on from NC_135808.1 coordinate 98,069,459, forward strand.
ATCGTTTTCCTGCTACCAGAGGCCAACATGAAGCCATTTTACATCCCATTAATGGAATGTGCATGAAGGCGCAACCAGAAATGTCTTCCCCTGAATTATTAGTGCCGCCAATGGAAGATCATGAAAGTCCAGAGCACATCTAGATTAATGTAGTCTGGAACATGTCACCTGGAAGGTGGCCTGGGGCAGCGTACAGTGATCAGAAAATGGAGGGCTCCAGTCACCATAGACCCTGGAACACCATGTGGAACACTGGGTGGGTGAAGCACCAACCACATGGATCGTAGCACTGCAGCAGCTTCCAGGATGTGGATTTTCATGCTACTAGTGCATAGCTACATAAGGTATTGTTGGACAGAGATGATCTATACTTGGAGGGTGAGATTAGGTGGGGAGCAAGAGGAATGGGTGGTGGGGCAGGTGTAGAGGCCTAGAGAGTGGCAGTGAGGTGAGTGTGAGCTGTTGAGGGCTCACTTATTCTGGTGGTGTGGATGAATTCATTCATTCATTTCTGGAACTGTGGGGCAGTACTCCAGTGGAGGTTATGAGCATTGAACACCCTGGCGGCTTTCTCCCATACAGGGTTGATCACATGGATCATTCTGTCCTCCAAGTACAGGACCTGCCACCAGGCCTCCACTGAATTGAGCAGCACATTGAGGGAAGCATTGCTGAATCTGGGGAATGGAGCTCCCCGGGATCATCAGCCCATCTGCTCCTTCCGCGGTGGGTTTGTGACAAAGAAGTTGAACACTTTTTAAATAGAGCACCCAGATATTATGGCAGGGCGCATGACCCACCACACAATCCAATGGGAAACCATAGAATCCCTGAAGTGCAGAAGGAGGCCACTCAGCCCATTGAGTCTGCACTGAGTCTCTGAAAGAACATCTTAACCATCCCCAACACCTTCGCTCTATCTCCATAACCTCATGCATTTATCCTGGTTAATCCAGCTAACCTACACATCTTGTAGGAGGAAACCAGAACACCTGGAGGAAACCCATGCAGACCTGGGGAGAAAATGTAAACTTCACACAGACATTCAAACAATCGAACCTGGGTGTCTGATGCTGTGTGGCAGTACTGCTAACCACTGTGTCACTGTGCTGCCCAAATGAAATTTGTGTTTCTGAACGTCTAATACTTTTTGCTCCTGTACTTTTTAAAGTTATAGCAGTTAGTATATATTCCTTGTTCTTCTGAAATTGTACGACCTTTCATTCATCTGCATTAAATCTCATTAGTCATTTATCTGCCCAACCTACTAATCTGTCCAGCTGAATTTTCTTGCAGTCTTCTTCAAAGCTAACCATGCTCTCTACTTTTGGATCATCCCTACTTCCAAGAGTAAACTCACTCAACACGTAAGCAATGCTTTACTGCCAATTTTTACTTTTAAGATTTCATACACATCTTTTGAGTAATTGGGCAGAAATCTATGGTCCCATGGGTTTGAAGGTGGAGAGGAGCTTGTAAAATGTAGCATGTGGCCTGCCTGCCAGCTATTTGCCCACCCCTTACCTGCCTCGCATTTTATGGAGCCTGTGGAGGTGAGGTGGCATGCCCATTCTTGGGTCTATTGAACCCCTAAAGTGACTAATTAATGGCCATCTTCCTCATCCACATCCACCAGTATTTTATCCATGCTGGGGAGGCCCACACCAATTGAGTAGCCTGGCAGCTTTTACCAGGTGAGATGGGGGACAAATGGGGGACCTCCTGTTCTCACCTCCCTGTTCCCATTGAGGCAGCCCTCTCCCCTCACAAGCTACTCTTAACCTTCCTATCCTGACCTCTCCAAACCAGCCCCCCAACATCCTCGCTGGAACATATCATCCAAGCACCACCAATATCTCAGACTTACCTGATATCTGGCCCCCATTAAGTCCTCTTCTTCAGAGAGTACCTGTAGTACCAGCAGTGGCCACCACTCAAACCTGGTGCTGCTGGGACTACAGAGCTGCTGGCGAATCAGATTGGCTGACAAAAGCGAGACTTCCTCCTGAGTGAGGGACAGTCCCACCTCTAACCAATTTAAGCTCCATTGAGCTTTAATGGCTCCGGACCAGCTGGGATCAGCTGAGATGTGTTCCCTGCTAACTCTTTGGGTGGAGGGTTAGGAAACCTGGCTACATGAAAAATCTTCCCCATTAAGTCATAGATGTTTTAATTAAGTGTCTGCAATGGTTATGAATAAACAATTAACCACCTTAATTGTTAATGCATCCATTTTCTGCATTCTTATTAAGTTCAGCAACTCTCACCATAGGACTGAAGGTTGTATATCTGTTTGGAGGTTAGTTAGTGTTTGATGACATTGATGAAAGAGTTATTGAAATGGCTATGATGCAAATATCAGTGCAAGTGATGACTATTGATAGAAACATAGAAGCAGGAGGAGACCATTTGGCCCTTCGAGCCTGCTCTGCCATTTATTACGATCATGGTTGATCATCCAACTCAATTGCCTAATCCTGCCTTTTCCCCATAACCTTTGATCCCATTCGCCCCAAGTGCTATATCCTCTTGAATACATTCAATGTTTAGGCATCAACTATTCCCTGTGGTAATGGATTCCTCAGGCTCACCACTCTTTGGGTGAAGAAGTGTCTCCTTACCTCCGTCCTAAATGGTCTACCCTGAATCCTCTGACTGTGACCCTTGGTTCTGGACTCAGAAATATCCTCCCTGCATCTACCCTGTCTATTCCTGTTAGAATTGTATAAGTCTCTATGAGATCCCCCCTCATTCATCTGAACTCCAGTGAAAACAATCCTAACCTAGTCAATCTCTCCTCATACATCAGTCCTGCCATCCCAGGAATCAGCCTGGTAAACCTTTGCTGCACTCCCTCAAGAGCAAGAACATCCTTCCTCAGAAAAGGAGACCAAAATTGGACACAATACTCTCGGTGTGACCTCACCAAGGCCCTGTATAAGTGCAACAACACATCCCTGCTCCTGTACTCGAATCTCTCACAATGAAAGCCAATATACCATTTGCCTTCTTTACTGCCTGCTGCACCTGCATGCTTACCTTCAGTGACTGGTGCGCAAGGACACCCAGGTCCCGCTGCACACTCCCCTCTCCCAATTTACAGCCATTCAGGTAGTAATCTGCCTGCTTGTTTTTACTTCCAAGTGAATAACCTCACATTTATCCAAATTATACTGCATCTGCCATTGATTTGCCCACTCACCCAACCTGTCCAGATCATTCTGAAGGATCTCTGCATCCTCATCACAGTTCACCCTCCCACCCAACTTGGTATCATCTGCAAACTTTGAGATGTTACATTATTGATATATATTGTGAATAGCTGGGGTCCCAGCACTGATCCCTGTGGCACCCCACGGGTTACTGAAAATAAGCTGCTGAATTTGACCTTTCTGCAAGGGGGATATAGGTTTGTATTCAACAAATGCAATTGAATGTTATGTATGCAGGTTGAGGCAATGTCTTCAGGGTACAGACATGAGAAATTGTAGAAAAAGAAAATTATTTTTGTTTCAGTGAACATAATTTCCTGGTTGTGAGCATCGCTGTAGAGCAATAGCCAAAGCAATTCAAGTGTTAGGTTGTATTGCTAGGAAAATTCAATCAAGATCAAAAGACACCATATTATCCTAGAGTAAATCTTGGTTAGCATAAAGTGAAGCGATATAGGGACTTTGAAAAAGGTGCAGAGGAGGGTCACAAGAATAATAAACACCACACATACTCTTGATTGATAATCTTAAAAATCTAGGTCTACTTGCTTTGGAAAGAAATGGACACTAGGCAGATATGATTGAAGTAATTAAAATAATCAGTTTTGATCATCATAGAGAATTAATGAAGAATTTTTCACATTTGTTCTTCCCTAAATTGGAGTTGTTTTTTTAAAATCAGTATTTTTACTTTTCCCAGGAGATGAGATGGATGCTGGTGGATGTTTGGGTTTGAAATATAATCAGTTCTGCATATCCTGTCGTAACTCTGAATGTCTCAATAGAGGTTTACAATGTACCAAAATACACTAAATGACTGCATTACACAGGTCCGAGAGGAGTACAACCATGTGTTTACAGCATTGGGATGTCTAGCCGGAAAATATCATTTTGAAGTAGATGAGAATGTAAGACCAATTCAGCATCTGTCGAGAAGAGTTCCAGCTGCCCTCAAGTCGAGCTTAAAAGACAAGATAGAAGAGCTGGAAAAAAAGGGAGTATCAGAGAGTACAGATTGATTAACAGTGTAGCACCAGTCTAACAACCTGGAAAGCTGCGAGTTTGCTTAGACCCAAATGATCTAAACAAAGCTGAAGTGATTTCACTTCCCTATGCCAACCATCAAAGGAATTTTGCCACAACTTGCCAGTATTTACTCTCATAGATGCGAAGGATGGTTACTGGCAAGTGAATCTGCATGAAAGCAGCAGCTATCTAATGACATTTTGGACATTGTTCAGGAGATACAGATGGTTATGAGTGCCATTTGGCGTTTCTACAGCTCCAGAAGAGTATCAACGCAGACAACGTGAGATAGTCAGTGATCTTTCCAGATTGGAAGCCATAGTGGATGATTTACTAGTCTACAGATGTGGAGACACAATAGAAGAAGCTATAGCTGATCACAATTAGAATTTTACACTACTGCTGGAGAGAGCGCGCCAGATAAGCCTGAAGCTGAACAAGAAAAAAATTGCAACTGAAGATGCCTGAAGCCAAGTATGTAGGTCATGTACTGACAATACAAGGTTTTTGCCTGGATCCTGAAAATGTGAGAGCTGTAGCAGCAATGCAGTGATCAAAAGACATAAAAGCAGTGCAATAAATAATTTGTTGGATTCATTAACTATTTAGCAAACCTTTTTGTCTAATTTGTCATCAGAGTGTGATCCATTACACAAGCACACTGCCAAGGGGATGCAGTGATGTGGGGAACAGAACAAGAACAAGTGTTCACTATAATCAAACAACTCATGGTGACAATGCCAGTCCTGAAGTACTATGACCTCAATGATGAAATCACCTTCCAGTGTGACACTAGTGGGACAAATCTGGGAACAACTCTAATGCAGCAAGGACTACTGGTTGCATTTGCATTCAGAGCACTAATGCAAATGGAACATTTCCATGCACAAATTGTTTTTGCTTGTGAGCATTTTCATCAGCATATGCTTGGGAGAGACGGAGTAACAATGGAGTCTGACCAGAAATCACTTCAGTATCTTTCCTAAACTGTTAATATCTGTTCCAAAGCATCTGCAAAGAATGTTACTTCATTTACAAAGGTATCATCTGGATGCCAAACCATTACCAGAGCTGAGCATTGGAGAGCCAGTCAGGGTACAAACCTTCAAAGCTCTCAACAGGAGTCAGCCCACATGGAAATTTGGGACATGTATAGGGAAATTGTCAGCTCGATTGTATGGTTTGGAAGTTAACGACCAGACATATTGGAGTGCAGGCATATATGCACGCCTGATTAAGCTATTCCTTCATGGAAATCAGCTAGTCAGGATGAAGAGATCTCACCAGCTGTACAGAACAACCATCAATACCAGAGGTCCAAATGTACCTACCAGCTGCAATGGAACAACAAGTTACTTTGGCAACACATGCCACAGGAACAACAAGAAACATCGCCCGGATGAATAGCCAATGTCAATGTGACTATGTACCATTAGGAGACCTGCAAGATTTAAAGACTATATGCAATGCAGGTGCAGAGACTGAATAGTAGAATAAATATTTGTTAATGCATGAGACCAGTAGGTGTATAGTACTTTAACTCAGTTACACATGATTGTGTATGCAAATTTGTCTTTTCTTCACAAGGAAAAGGGGAGTATTTGTATCTCTGTTCATTATGAAAAGGAGGATGTTTGGGTTTGAAATATAATCAGTTCTACATGTCCTGGTTGACTTTCTGTAATCAGTTCTACATGTCCTGGTTGACTTTCTGTAATCAGGTGACTTCTGCCATGAGGCAATTTCTGTAAGATGCTATCAATTAAAAGACACTAACGAAGCTCTGCAGTCTTTAAACCCAAAGCAGTGGGTGGAGAAGTGTTTGGAAAAATGAGCTAGATTTTAGGGGGGGACTTGACTGCATGGAAAGTCAACTGGCACATGACACACCTGGAAGAAGCCCACTGCACAGATACAGAGCACTGCAAAAAGGCTAAATTAAGAAAGAGTGGGATTTCCAACTCTTGTTGGGAGGAAGTCTCACCCATGGCAGTTTCCAGCCAGTCAAATTTACTGGTAGCTCTAGCAGTCCCAGCAACACAAGAGTTCAGAAGTGGTCATTGCTGGGACTATAAGGAGAAGCAGGAAGAAGTGCAATGATTGCTCAGAGTCATGTAGATCCAAGAGCCCAGGGTCGGAGAGAGGGATGTGGGGCTGGATTATGCAGGGCAGGCTATGAGGAACAAAGGGGGGGTTGACATTTTGGGGGGAAGTGATGCCCCCCATGTGCCCAGGGAACCACCAAATGATGCAGCCCTCTCTCCTTGCCTTTTTTTCAATTTGGCCTTAAAAAACGGCCTCCTAACTCCTGCCCACTTGCCCATGCAGACTGTATTATGGCACAGGCTGCGTCATACCCCAGTCAACTGGCTTGATAATCAGCTCAATTGACCTTTAAATCTTTATTTGAATATGACAGACAAACTGATTTTGGCACCCAGCCACCTAACGTATTATGGGAGTACAGTTCAGGGGTGGATGGGAAGGTGGTGCGCTGGGCACCCCTCATATTTTATGTGCCCTTCTGCCAAAAACATGGCCTCAGAGGGCCATAAAATCCAGCCCCATGATACTAAACGCAAGCTCACAAGACCAGCTTTTTTTCCTATTCATTATTTTTGGTATTTTTTTATTTCACAGGGAGTCTGTTACTTTGCATACCAGAAATCCTGTTATTGAAATGAACAGTTTACACATTCATTCATTCCATAAACATTAGGATTTTACTATGAAAAACATTTTTCAGTTGGCGTTTTGCAAAAGTAGACTGGTACAAATTACAGCATTTGATTTGGTTGCTTTTCAGACACTTCTTGATCTTTATTTGAGAAAAGTAATGTTTAAATTTCTTAGTTAAGTCAACCAAAAAAGGTACACAGTTGTTTTATTTACATATTATCTACACATTTAATATGTGACATGCTATCTATACATGTCACAATAAAAATAGTCAATGTTCACAGTTTGTGGTATATTTAGAATACTGGAGGCCACAATCACTGAGAGGTCAGCAAGACATTAATTATGTCCATATGTGAGGGGCACGCCAGATTGTGGTTTGCTGGCCATTCCTCGGGCACAGTCTTGCATTGCAGACACACCTTGAATGAAGAAGGAATGGCAGCATCCAAAGAATTGTGTGCTATGTACTGATTTGCTTTGAAGTACTTATTGTAGATTGAAACTTCCAAAACAAAGAGAAGTAATATCTTCAAAAACAGTACAGCATTTGATGTGGGAGAGAATAATGGTTAGCAAATGCAAGTGCCTGTGACCTTTGTGGGAGCTGCATTTTATGCCAACTGCAGTCAACTATGAAACAGGTCCCTGTTTGAAAAGAACTGGAAACAGGTGTTGACAAATGACACCTTACTGCTGTTGCGTCAGTGCAGGAATGAACATGTTGACTCGAAGATAACATGAACCATCAGTGTGGTTCAGTACTGTCTGTTAAATATACTGGAGTGTATTGTCAGAGAAACTGTAAACCCATTGTTCAATACCAAAATATAAAATGTAATGGATAAATATTTTTATTGTGCTGTTATACTGCTGATTCAACAATGGCACCTGCTTTAGAATGATAGGAGCTGTCACACTAACCTTGCATGCTCTCTGGACTGGCAAAGAAAGGTTCCTGCATATGTATATATGCATGCACAACATTTCACTTGTTGGTGTCCAAATACTAGTTCAGTTATAATGTTAGTGAACAGTTGAGGTTAAAAAGACACAGGAAGTTCAAAGGCAGGACATTGTGCCATACAAAGTTTTCAGATTTACTTTTCACAGACTGCAGTTACATTGCCAGAATTTGCTGCATCATCAGATAAGCAAATTAATTTGCTAATTATGTGCAGGTTTTTTATCAATGACATAAAAATTGCATTACATCAGTGCAAAACTTCAATATTATAGGAATATTGGCCACATGGAAAATGATTTTATTAGTTTTCTGAATTTTATATCTCTAGGAATACCAAGTTTTGCATTTAGCATTGCTTACTACATCTCAAAGTGCTACGTATGAAAAGTCATCATCACATTAAAAAACGTCCCAATGCAAACTGTTCAAGATACCTTAAGGTGTCACATGGGAAATGTGTATGTTACATTTGCTTTAATAATAAAAGCAAAATACTGCAAATTCTGGAAATCTGAAATAAAAACAGAAAATGCTGGATAAACCCAGCAGGTCTGGCAGCATCTGTGAAGAGAGATGGGTGGATTTAGTGTGTCTGTGTGTGCGTCAGAGAAAAAGAGCATCTTAAGAGATGTCGTTTGCACTGTTCAAATAGTAATAGCCAGTGAACTAGCTCTGACAACCCATGTTACATGGCACAGGATTAAACAAAAGGACTCTATATAGCTGGGCTGGGGGAGGTGTATGGAGGTAAAAAGTTGTGGTTTCTGTTGATAAATTATGCAAGCATCACAGCAGTGCATCGTTGGGGTTGTTTCGAACCTACAGCTGATGAACAATGATAAGTGTATAATGTATGACATGATAATCAGACAGAATATTTACAAATGACGTTTGAGCAGCAGTAAAAGAATTTGACATATAGTTTAAACTATGCAATAAATACAATTTATTTTTGTGCCACAGTGCGCAATTGGTTTTTGCTCAGTTCAGATGCCAGAATCAGTGGGTGGATTTTACCAGTTCTCTAGGGATGAGCTGTGAGGAAGTCAAGCTCGTAAAATGGAGGTAGAGGATATCAGGGAGAGCCTTTCCATTGTCAGCCCAATGTCTTCCCGCTGTCGCAAGATAATAGCAACAGACAGTGTGGTCATTGTGGTGTCCAGCTGGCAGGCAGGTGGCCAATTAAATCTATTAAGTGGTCAATTGACAGCCACTTCCAGTGCCTGCTGGCATTTTATTGACTTTGAGAAAGACTGCTGCCACTTGGTGGCATCTCAATCGTTTCCAGGAGTGGACCCATGGAGAGGTTCTTGGAGTGGTCCTCAGCGACAATGGTCAAACCCGTGGCTCTGACACCAATGCTAACACTTTCTCCCTTCTGTTGCTGGGCTTGCTTGCCTACTAATCTGGAATTGGAGGACTGCTTAACATGGAAACATTCCTTCTTCCTGCAGTCTCAGCAGCAACCATCTTGGTTCGTAGCGCTTAAAAGGCTACCAAACTGTCTGTCTTCTGATTGGGCCAGCATCTCTCAGAGGTGGCAACCTCCTGATTGGCTGATTGTGGTAATTTCCTACCCCTGGTCTTGTCACCTATCTGCTGGCCTTGGGACCCACTTTTGGTCCCAGCAGTGAGCAACCTGGAATTTAGGAAAATTTCCCCCGGTAAGTCAGCTGAGCTTACAGCAGCTTGAATGATCAATTTGTTAAAGGTGTTAGTGATTGCACACTTTTCAACAGCCTAATTGGTGCAGTGTGTAAATCAATAGTTTTTAATTACATCCAACTGCAACTAAAAGAACAAAGAACAAAGAAAATTACAGCACAGGAACAGGCCCTTCGGCCCTCCAAGCCTGCACCAACCATGCTGCCCGACTGAACTAAAACCCCCTACCCTTCTGGGGACCATATCCCTCTATTCCCATCCTATTCATGTATTTGACAAGACACCCCTTAAAGGTCACTACCGTATCTGCTTCCACTACCTCCCCCGGCAACGAGTTCCAGGCACCCACTACTCTGTGTAAAAAATCTGCCTTGTATATCTCCTTTAAACCTTGCCCCTCGCACCTTAAACCTGTGCCTCCTAGTAATTGACTCTCCCACCCTGGGAAAAAGCTTCTGACTATCCACTCTGTCCATGCCTCTCATAATTTTGTAGACTTCTATCAGTCGCCCTTCAATCTCCGTCATTCCAATGAGAACAAACCAAGTTTCTCCAACCTCTCCTCATAGCTAATGCCTTCCATACCAGGCAACATCCTGGTAAATCTTTTCTGTACCCTTTCCAAAGCCTCCACATCCTTCTGGTAGTGTGGCGACCAGAATTGAACATTATATTCCAAGTACGGCCTCAACCCTATTCCTCAACCCTAGTCCTTTTCCAACCCCTGTAAACCCAGCTCCTATAATTACAGGACTCAAACCAATTCAATCCCTGATCCCAATCTCAGGTGAATATATATGAGGGTTGCTGTGATGCTAGCAACAGCCCAATCTTTCACTTTTATTCACAGGCTGGCTGTTGCTTCTTGCCAGTTCCATTATAATGAGTTCCAAGGCCAAGTATAAGGTTCACCTTGAATCTCACCATTCATTTTCTCTGTGCACCCACACATTGTGCCTAAAAACTGAGTATGTCCATACCTCTTGACTTTGATATCATAAGCAAATTATATATATTTTCAGGTAAACACCATAGCAAACAGTCTGGGGGCGATTCTCCCAGCCCATTGCTCTGTAAAACCAGCGCAGTGGGCTGGGAGACTCAAGCAGAGGCCATTTTGCAGGCTTTCCGCTGGGCGCCACAGCCTCCACGAGTCTCCAGTCACCAGAATTCTGGCGCCATCAGCTCTGCGCCAGAAATCGGCACGGAGCTGTATAAGTTATTTAAATTATAATTTACATATACTTTACATCTGATTAGCAGGCCTGGTACTGAAATCTCTGGGCCCGCTAGCGTCTCCTCCCCGACCATGAGTGTTTCACTCTAACTGGGTTTACAACAACTCCCCACTTGCGGGGAGCTGGCAGCCGGACCCCACTGGAGTGAAGAACAGCCGTCGAGCCCCAGGAGGTCGAGGGTGAGGAGGGGGTGCTCCCTGGGCATTGCCAACTTGGCAGTGCCAGCCTGGCTCCCGGCATTGCACAAAGTGCAAAGTGGCAATGCCCAGGGGCGGCCTGCCGGTGGGGGGGGGCGGTGGAACGGGTCGGTGCTGGCCGGACATGTCCTGGAGGTCAGCAATCGGGAGGGTTGGGGGGATCAGAGAGGCAGCGATGCAGGGGTCATGGGGCTGGCCAGCGATTGAGTTGGTCAGTGATTGGGAGGCCAGCAGTGTGGGGCTACTGTGTGTACGCTGATCTTAGCGTTGACAGATCAGCATATGCGCAGTGGCCCGCTCAGCGCTATGATGCTGGCCTCTCCAGCGGAAATAGGTTCCACCCACTGATTTTTATCGTGAATCATGCTGGTGATGCACTCTGTGATGCACAGTGTGGGAGATTCATTTTGAAAATCCCGCTGTAAAAACCAGCGGGATTTACCCCAGTTTTTACATGAATTCGACACTTAGAATCTATGCATGATGCTTTTTTTTATTATTAAGCTGCACAATATTTCTACTTCATTATCTATAATGTAATATATTACTTTAGTAAATACAGCACAGTGCTTAGCACTGCGGTCTCACAGCACCAGGGATGCAGGTTCGATTCCAACCTTGGGTGACTGTCAATGTAGCGTTTGCACTTTTTCCCCATGTCTGCGTGGGTTTCTTCCAGGTGGTCCAGTTTCCTCCCACTGTGCAATGATGTGCAGGTTAAGTAGATTGGCCATGCTAAATTGTTTCTTAGTGTCCCAGGATGTGTAGGTTAGGGGAACTAGCACAGGGTAAATGCATAGGGTTATGGGGATATGGCGCATTTGGGCCTGGGCAAGATACACTGTCAGAGTCATAGAAATCATAGAAACCCTACAGCACAGAAAGAGGCTATTCGGCCCATCGAGTCTGCACCGACCACAATCCCACCCAGGCCCTACCCCCATATCCCTACATATTTTACCCGCTAATCCCTCTAATCTACGCATCCCAAGACACTAAGGGGCAATTTTCGTTTTAGCATGGCCAATCAACCTAACCCACACATCTTTGGACTGTGGGAGGAAACCAGAGCACCCGGAGGAAACCCACGCAGACACGAGGAGAATGTGCAAACTCCACACAGACAGTGACCCAAGCTGGGAATCGAACCCAGGTCCCTGGAGCTGTGAAGCAGCAGTGCTAACCACTGTGCTACCGTGCCACCCATAGTGGTACAGTGGTACAAATGTACAGAGTCGGTACAGATTTGATGGGCCGAATGGCCCCCTTCTGCACTGTAAGGATTCTATGATAAGTTTCCCATGTTTTGACAGTGGACATTCAGGTTATATCAGTAACCATCAGAAGCACCAGTTAGCTTCACTACGAAGCAATGTCATGGGAGATATACTCGTATTTTGAAAATTTCTAATGATACTTCATGCAGCTTACTAATATGATTTCTTTTTGGTTGATCCATGAGTTATTTTCCCTGGAAATCATCCTTTTTCAGCATACTATGACATACGCTTACTTATAAAGTATTTCTTCTGAAAGCTTAAGATCAAGAGGAATACCACTGTGTAATGAAGTGGAACCTGTCCATGTTTGGAATTTACTGCTGCCAGCTGTGGCAACACCACAGAACAGCTGCAAAGTTTGGAAAGAAATCAAATGGGAAGTTGGTAAAATTTTGCATTGCATATATTGCATGTATGTTTAAGAAGGATCATTGGTAGTAAAAATATCAGAATACTCTCAAATTAGAATAATATTTAGACTATGTAAGGAATCAGAAATGTTAATACATGTGTAAAGAAATGATTTAAACTTTTTATTTACATGCTATATTGTAATGTATTTTGGCCTGTTTAAATCATTTATTGTTCTCTCTTAGCAAACATGTGGCTTATTCCCAGACTGGCTTTTAAAAAACTAGGCTATAATGACTTGCCCTCTAGTTTCTCTCACTGCAGGCCCAGTCTTTGCTCGGCATCTCTGACTATAGCCCAAAAGAGATCAAGTAGTTACCATGTTAAGAGTTGCAGCAATGAATATCTTAGCTCAGAGGCATAATGTACTAGGGCCACAAAATTGGACTTTATAGCGCTGTTGGTGTCAGTGTTACAAGAAGACCCAAAGTATGCAAAAGGCATGCAGCCTGCTTCTGTCACTTCTGGCCTACCCGTGCAGCACCCAGGCTGGGAAGGGTACGAGTGCAGGCATACCCTGTGTGTGCTCTGCTCTGGCTGGTGTGACATGGTTTCCTTGACCTGTCTCACACGGGTAAATTGCACTCCTATGCTAATCACTCAGCTGAACATTCATTCAGCTGCATAAGGGACCTACTACTACTTGTACAGCTGACAGGGGTAGCTATGCAGCTGAGATGCTTTTGACTTGCATGCACTTTGCTGCAGCAGAGGTAGCATACTGTTTTTGGAAGTCTTCTGATGTGTTGGTGCACCCATTCAGGGAAGGCAGGAGACTTAATCACCTCTAAACAACAAGTCCAGACTTTTCTGGTCTTGCTATGGCAGGTTCCTCTGCAGAGAATGTGGCAATCCGTTCAAATGTCTATTGACTTCGGTGGGGCTAGAAGATCCCGCCAGCGGGACGGGACGAACAATTCTGGCCCAAGTCTGCAACAGATATGGGACTGTGATTGAAGTGCTTCTGGGTACATAACATGACCAGCAAATCAAGCAGAACATGCAGGGAATAGAAACTCTGCAAAGGGGGAAGAGGAGGAGGGGTCTCCACAGAAAGCCCTACCACTATGGGATTTCAAAGAACACTTCTCAGATCTCCACTTCACCTTGAAGCAATGTTTAAGGTGGTTCAGATTCAGTAAGGAGGCAGTCAACATTCTGTGTCACCCTCTTCAAGATCACCTGCAGCTTTCCATCAGGCTGAGGATAGCACTGCTAGTGAACGTAAAGGTCGCACTCATATTGAACTTCCACATGGCCAGATCATTCCAGATGGGAGCAGGTGACATTGTGAACATCTTCCAGTATGCCATTCATTGCTGTATCTGGGAGGTGATGGAAACCCTCTGTGTGAAAAGAGGCACTTTCACTGTGTTCTCTCAAAGCAGAGGAAAACAGGATGAATTTGTTAGGATTGCAGGATTTTCTCACTCACTACATGCATGTGGCTCTGTGAACCCACATGACAACAGTGAGAGGTATGGAACTGCCAAGACTATCATTTCATCAATGTGCACTTGGTGAATAATGATGCACAAACCTATGCCCACCATCCTGGCAGCAGCCAGGATGCCTTCATGATGTGACAGTCCGCCCGCCCACTGTCCCCGCAGTTTTGAGTCTCCAAGAAGAACCAGAGTGTAGCTGCTCAGAGATACGAACCTCCTCCTCTACACAAGATGAATGGCCACTCTCCACCACACAAGCACAAGGGCAACAGATGTATTACAAAAGCCATGCAGCTAAATGAAATCTTGGGCAGACCACTGATATTCTCAAGCAACAGTTCTTTTGCCTGGACTGCACAGGAGGAGCACTACAATACTCACTGGAGCGCATTTCCAAGTTTGTGCTGGACTGTTGTGTCCTGCATAAATTCACCATCATAAGGGTACCTGGAGGACACCTGAGGAAAAGGGGGAATAGAAGGAGACAGAAAGGATGCAGGTAGGCACTTTCACTTGACAAGTTGTCTGAGAGTGCCTGCTCTGACTTCACTTCCATGTTTCATCCCTTCGCCACCACACCTGCATCATTTCTTACCCATCACAGTATTCCTTTGGCCAAGATCCTGCAATAAAAGGCACCAAATGTAACATTCTGTAATATCTTTATACAAAAACCCAGAAGCTTATATAAAGAAAAATTAAATATTCATCCTTGTGCATTCTCTTGGGACCTGTCTTACAGTGTCTTTGTCTGTACTAGTTCTCCTATGTAGTGCTAACCCAAGGGCTGCAGTATAGCTGGAGAAGACTGTTGTCTTTCCACTGTGGGAGACTGTAGTTGGCCTTGCATGTATTAGGCAGAAGGCCTGCATCAAACTGCTTCCTTGGCATGGATGGTAGTAGTCTGGGTTGGCTGAATGAGAGACCGCAGCAAGAGGTCTGGTAAAGTGCAGTGGTTGGAGCTGCACCTCACCAATCCTTGTAATCTGTTGGAGAACAGATTGCTGAACTGTTACGAGAGCCTGTGTGCCCTTTGAGTACGGAGATCCACAGCTACGATGGCAGCAGTCTGAACTTGCATGACAACAATTCTGCACTTCATAACACCTGTTTGAGCTTCCACTGCAGCACTAACATGTCAGATGGCAGCTGCCTAAGGTGCAATGGAAGTTATACAGTATCCACCAGCCATTGCTTCACAATTGGATCTGCAAGTACTGTCAAGAAGTTAGCACCACTTACATGCTGGAAAGGATGGGCTCCAAGCTCTGCATAATACCCTTTTCCATGTAGTAAATTGACTTGCTCCATGCCCACTGACACTGATAGTTGTCTGGCAGGCCTGCCAATGCACCAATCTTGTCAGTGTGCACCATCATCAGCTTTCTCCTGTATACCATCTGCCATGGTCATGTTAAAATTGCCCCTTAGTATCCTGGGATGCGTAGATTAGAGGGTAGAATATGTAGGGATATGGGGGTAGGGCCTGGGTGGGATTGTGGTCGGTGCAGACTCGATGGGCCAAATGGCCTCTTTCTGCACTGTAGGGTTTCTATGATCTCTTCAAAGTCCTCATCGAAGTCCCCTGTAGCAGGACATGTCCATGACCTCACCTTTTAATGAGCTGGTACATGATTTCTCCTTTTCCCCCTAGTCTTGCTGCAGCCCACTTATGCCCAGTGACTCACCATGTACTGATTTCAAACCTAGACTAGGCTTTTAAGTTTGTGCAGTGCTAGTGTATGAACTGGAGGCTGTGAGTGCCAGATCAGGTGTTGGTGTTTCTTTACTAGTGGTGTGGTGTTGCTCTTTCCCTTCCTCCTAAGGCTGCTGTGGCTGGCCATGTTGAAATTTTTGAGCATCTGACAAGGGAAGGGTTGGAGGATGAAAAGCAGTATGTTCATGGTCAAACCGTTTGTAGCTTGCACTTCATGGCGGATGATAGGATTATGATCTGATGGGATTTGAGAACAGGAATAAGGCACATAAGAACATACCATTATCCTCATTGCCAGATGGAACAGACTGTTGCAGACAGACCCATGATGCAAAGCACCATCTCCTCCATGGAGCTCATGGGGTGCAGGCGTTCTTGTTCCCCACCAGTTATGCTCTGTTTCCTTCTGTTGTGTATGTACTACCTTAACCTGCAACAGAGATGGAAAAGCGTCAGTGATTATATTACACTTTTTATTTGGATAATGAGCCTGCCATAGCTGAAGGTATGTGAAGGCAACAAGAGGTAGGTGTGAAGTTGATATTGTTGGAAAATGTTTGACAGTGAGATGGAGCGTCCAAATGTTAGGCTAGAGTTCTAATTGCTTGGTACACTAAATGGTGAATAATAAATGGTGTGGTGGGTAGGAGATGCAATTTGCAGATGCATTCACTGACCTTGAGGACTGTATGAGATTACTGAACCTTTTCTGGAAATGCTGCCAGGCCCTTGGGGGCGAAATAGAGAGTTAACTTCCCTGGCCACCTGCTCTCATACTGTGTGGAAGGCTTTCCACATGAAAACATGGCCTCCCTCCTCCTGTTCACCTCCATCACCAAGGTTTCCTGTGTTGAACCTGGGAGCCCATTCTCTGCTTCAGTGCTCCATTTGTTTTGTTTCTTGCAGCAAATTGGAGTACTGGCAATCAGTAGCAGCCTTTGTTCAACCAGTGCAACTCCTCTATATGAAGAGCATTCTGCCTTTAAGAATGTGAGAATAGAGTCATAGAGGTTTACAGCATGGAAACCGGCCTTTCAGCCCAACTTGTTCATGCTGCCTTTTTTTTAACCACTAAGCTAGTCCCAATTGCCACGTCTGGCCTATATCCCTCTATACCAATCTTACCCATGTAACTGTATAAATGCTTTTTAAAAGTCAAAATTGTACCCGCCACTACTACTACCTCTGGCAGCTCGTTCCAGACACTCAACATCCTGTGTGTGAAAATATTGCCCCTCTGGACCCTTTTGTATCTCTCCCCTCTCACCTTAAACCTATGCTCGCTAGTTTTAGACTCCCCTACCTTTGGGGAAAGATCTTGACTATCTACCTTTTCTATGCCCCTCATTATTTTATAGACCCCTATAAGGTCCGTAAAGGTCTAATAAAGGCTAAGCCTCCTACACTCCAGGGAAAAAGTTCCAGTCTATCCAGCCTCACCTAAAAACTCAAGCCATCAAGTCCCGGCAGCATCCCAGTAAATCTTTTCTGCACTCTTTCTAGAATAATAATATCCTTTCTATAATTGGGTGACCAGAACTGTACACAGTATTCCAAGTGTGTCCTTACCAATGTCTTGTACAACTTCAACAAGATGTCCCAACTCCTGCATTCAGTGTTCTGACCAATGAAACCAAGCATGCCGAATGCCTTCTTCACCATCCTGTCCACCTGTGGCTCCACTTTCAAGGAGCTATGAACCTACACCCCTACACCTCTTTGTTCTATAACTCTCCTCAACGCCCTACCATTAATTGAGTAAGTCCTGCCCTGGGTTGATCTACCAAAATGCATCACCTCGCATTTACCTAAATTAAACTGCCATTCGTCAGCTCACTGACCCAATTGATCAAGGTCCCGTTGCAATCCTAGATAACCTTCTTCACTGTCCACTCTGCCACCAATCTTGGTGCCATCTGCAAACTTACTAACCATGCCTCCTAAATCCTCATCCAAATCATTAATATAAATGATAAATAACAATGGACCCAGCACCAATCCCTGAGGCACACCGCTGGTCACAGGCCTCCAGCTTAAAAAACCCTCTACAACCAACCTCTGTCTTCTGTCATCAAGCCAATTTTGTATCCAATTGGCTACCTCACCCTGGATCCCGTGAGATTTAACTTTATGCAACAACCTACCATGCAGTACCTTGTCAAAGGCCTTGCTAAATAGCTGGAACACAGGCTAGTCTCAATGCTGTTAGTCCCCGTTGAACATGCAGCCAACTAGTAGCATAGGTCACGCTCAGCTGCACATTACAATCAAGTAAATGAGGAGCAATCCAAAGTTTGCATGCTGTCTGCCACAATGGGATTGGGAGCAGGCAGATTACAAATTGTGACGCCCGCAGCCAAAAATGGATGTGAATACATTTTTAGCCCCAGATTCTCAGCAGTTTAATGCTGAAGGCTGCAATGTTGAAAACTTAATTGAGTGTGTTTGTTGATTCTGAATAATGTATGTGGCAATCTTTTCATCTTGCTGCATTTGGTGTAATCTATAGCTATAAAATTGCAGGATTTATTTTAACTGAGATTAACTGTGATTCTTTATTTAACCTTCAATCTAAAGTAGATGAAGACTGTATTGCAAATCCATATTACTGGGAACTTCAATAAAATTCACAACATTAGAAGTGTAATATCATGTAAACCTCCTTTATCACTTCTTTACCCATCTTTGTTTTATCCACAGCTTTCTCAGTCTTTTATTTTTTTCTTTCATCTTTTAATAAACACAATTCTGTGACTTATTATCAAAGTTTACCAACTTTCTAGCTTTGGCTTTAATGATCACTTGCCAACTCCATTATCTTGAAGTTGCAACTATAATTTTTCTACATTTCTGCAGACTACTGCCTTGTTCACCTCTCCCTAGACATACCTGTAGATGATAAGTAAGGATTTTTCACACAACAGTTTTCGGCTGTGAGCTATCTACATCATCTCTGACTATTGATATCATTCTTTTTTTTCAGGTTCCCAAATTCCACCTCTACACAGTTCAATTTAATTTCTCAAAGAAAATAATTCCTTGGAAAGGTTGCAAAGGAGTTTTGCTCGAAAGATATCAGGGATGAGTAACTTCAGTTATATGGAGCGAATAGAGAACATTGGATTTTTTTCACTTAGAACAAAGAATGTTAAGAAGAAAATTAATGAAGACGTTCAAAGTTTTGATAAAGGGAGAAACTGTTTCCAATTGCAAGAGGAAAGCAAAGGACACAGATTTAAGCTAAGAAACAGAGGTTTTATTTTAAGAACTGGAAAGCAATACCTGAAAGGGCAATGGAAGCAGATTCAATATTAACTTTCAAAACTTTAATCACTCACCTGATGAAAGAGCAGCGCTCCGAAAGCCTGTGATACCAAATAAACCTGTTGGACTTTAACCTGGTGTTGTGAGACTTCTTACTGTGCCCATCCCAGTCCAATGCCGGCATCTCCACATCATAACTTTCAAAAGGGGATTGTATAAATTATTTTAGTTGTAAAAAGACTGCCTAGATTTGGGAAAGGCCAGGAGAGTGCAGGTAATTGGATCCCTGTTTCAAAATGCTGGCACAAGCACAATGGGCCAAGCAGGCTCCTCAGTGCTGTACAATTATATTGCAATGTCAAAGAAACAAGTAAACATTAACTTACAGGATCTGCAATAACATTACAGAAGTCTATCATTATAATATTTGATTACAAAATATAAATTAAGAAGACCTTTATACATTTCCAAGTTGAAAATGTAACTCTTGTAGAAATTCAAGGCCTTCCCGCCTTCCTTGAGTTTTTCCCTCCTGAACACAGGGAAAGTGAAAAAGCTATTGCTTCTGACAAATGGGACTTTGTTATACTATTTGATACAAGTGTATTAACATCTGACTTCTGGCACATGTCACCAGTGGTGGTTTGAAGTGCACCATTGACATAATTTTTCGGTGCAGTAGTGATTTTAATTGGATGTAGTCTGCAGGCCATTCTCTAGTTGACAGCAAAACTTGATTGCCTTCACTCGATGCAAGATTTCACTTTCTGTTTTGCAAAGCCAGGACAGGCATTGGGTGGCCCAATCTAGTGCTAGTACTGAGTACTGTGTGTACAGCTGTCTTTATTTATATAATAACCCCAACTGCCACAGGGGGAGAGACACCCAATCAGAACACAATTAATACAATTTCAATACTTGAATAATGAACTTGTTCATGTCTCAAAGCAGCCCACCAAATCAACGAAATGTAACAGTTATTAATATTGAATAATTAGAAGTAATGTCAAAATACAAAAAATAGTACACGTGCCTCAACCTTGCTGATGAGATTAAACAATGCTTCCCTTGGTGTTCACACTCCACTGGTCCCTCACTGTTCCATTTCAGCTAAACAATTATGACAAGGAGATTGCCATTACAAAACTGATCGGTACCATTTGTGTTGTTGGGTGGCAAAAAAAACTTTGACACAAAATTTAATAAAAACAAAGGAGATGAACAAACGGTTTTTGTCACCTTCGCAATGGGTTGGATTGTCATCCTTAAGGCAGGTAGCAGAGATAAGGAAAATTTCCAGCTCGACCTGCCCGTCTTGGGAGAAAATGCCCATAATGATGAAATTTTCATTGTGGAGGGTGTATGGGGGCTGCAATTGGGCCACCTAATCTGGGAAAAAGTTTAGATGCAGCCGTAGGGGCTGCGACATGTGAAGACGGGCTGTTTAGAACGCCATTCTCAGTGCCGTGGGACTTCTTCCCAGTTAAAATAAAACAGAAAGGCCCTCCAGCCCTCACCCTCCCTTACCCCCACCTCTACACCCTCCCCATGTCCTATCCATACCACCTCCTGCCCCCAACTGCCTCTTATGACCCTCCATCCCCCTTTTGCAAAGGTGTGCCTGCCAAATAACCACTATGGCCCCTCATGACTCCATGCCAAGCTATTATACTTCCATGCCCATTCAACCGCTATAAATCATATATAACCAATGAACCCTATGGTAACATTATAATGTGTGGTAAAAGTTTTAAAACAACAGTCATTCATTTATACCTATTCACTTTAAAAAACTCATTTTTACTGCAGTCCAATAAAAGTGTTAATCATTCAGATCCTTGCTGAAATCACAAGCACTTGAAATCTCTTTATCTTGCATTGTGAAATTAACAGAAGAGATCAGAGCATGGTGGCACAGTGGTTAGCACTTCTGCCTCACAGTGCCATTCCGGCGTCGGGTCACTCTGTGTGTGGAGTTTACACATTTCCCTCATGTTTGCGTGGGTTTCCACTGGGTGCTCTGGTTTCCTCCCACAGTCCAAAGATGTGCGGGTTAGGTAGTTTGGCCATGTTAAGTTGACCCGAGTGTCAAGGGGATCAGCAGGGTAAATATGTGGGGTTACGGGGATAGGGCCTGGGTGGGATTGTTGTTGGTGCAGGTTCGTTGGGCTGAATAGCCTCCTTCTGCACTGTAGGAATTCTATGATCCTAAACTAAGGTTGTCAATCAAGCTACGTTTTCCCTTGGGCTCAGTAGTTTTTATATTCTAGTTGATTTCTGGGTTCTCAGCCAAATACACAAAATGAGGCTTGGCTGATAGCCCAGAAATTCATTTGCCTGCTGAAACATATGCACCCCAGGGAAAACACTGGTTAATTGTGGTTATTTGGGGGGTATATCTTGGCATGGAAGATTGAAAGGACCAAAAGGGTTGCTTGGGGGCATACCTTAACTTGAAGACCATAGGGGTTGTTTGGCGGGGTAAAGCTTGGCACAAGAAGCATGAGGAGGATCTTCTGAATTTACCACCGTTTCATTCATGACACCGTTTTGACAAACTGGCACAAATATTTTACTGCAAGTTTTAGGCCCTTTGAGACTGCTGCCTCCTGCAATCTGCAGTCTAACAGGCAATTTTTAAAGAGATTTCTGTCAGCCATTGCCAAAAGGGTAGGGCTTTTAAACTGAATATGGCACAACTTGGCTTCATATTCAAACAACATGGACTGCTGTTGGCTATTGCTCCCCCCTATTGTAACCTTGAGATTCCCAGATAGCCACTGCCACCATCCCAATTACCATCACTACCTTTACTAGTTGCTTCCCTCCTGATTATCCCCTCCACCTTCTGTTGTCACCCTTCTCCCATTTGTCCTCTCTCCCAGTTGCCCCCTTTAAAGATTTATTCGAGGGCCATTGCTGCTGATGCAGTTGCCCGATCTTCGAGATCTCCTCTCTGGTGAGCTACATGAGTATTCCCACTTGGTATCCACAGTTCGCCAGCTCAGTGATTTTGAGGCCTAATTTTAGGGGTGCCTCAGGCCTATCCATTCAAGTCAATGAACTTTTCCACCATAATCTCACAATTACTCTAATGTTAGAAATATTGTAGCAATATTGTAATGTGTAGAAATATTTTTTAAAAGTTAAATACATAGCTGGACTGATAGAATATGATAGCATGGCTTAGATCACTGTTACGTTAGAACCATTTTTAGGACAAAGCAGAAACAATGTCCTGGAATGGCCAGGAAAAGGTATAACAAGGTGATGGAGCAGAAAGGGAAAAACAGGCAAGTAGTGCAGGAAAAATAAGGAAAAAAATGGGAAAGTTAGAAAGAGTGGTATAAGGTACAAGGAGGAAGACATTAAAAAGAAAGATTGCCAAATGAATGGAGGCAGATTTGAGTTGCACGTAAATATACATATGAGTGAATAAAAAACGAATTTGCCACTATAGGGCCTCATCTGGCCTCTGGGTGAGAAAGCTGTCCTTAATCTTCCCTGCCCTGACTGAATAGGAGGGAATAGGGAAGATAATCGTCACTCAAACTCTCACCTTCTCTCCCGATTCTATGGCCCTACTCTCCTCCCAGCCCACTTCAGAGAACAGAATTAAATTCTGCCCATTAACTCGTCCTTCTTTCTAATTATTAGGGTGTCCCTTTAGTTGGTCACTTGTACTGACCTTGAATTCCATCCACTTGGAAAGACCCTCGACCCTCTTTGAGGGATCTTATAACTGACTAACCAACTGCATGGTTAAGGTCAGTTTGGAAAAGTACTGTGCATCACCTAAACTTGCTCCATCACCTTCTACTCCCATTACCTAGACCCACCAAATATCACCATTCCTCTGCCCTCTGTCATCTTTGACCGTCTCCGATTATCTTGGACCCCGTCACTATCCACCTTCACATGCTTTTCTTCCCCTCAGAGCTGACACTTGTTACTGTCTCCATGCTCACCTTCACTTTGCCCCCTCTCATTATCCAAGCCATCTGTCTTGTCCCCTCCATGACTGCCCCCCCGATGAAACCTTCACCTATCAGACTTGCATCCTGGACTGCATCTCCTCCCTCTGTTACCTTTTTTCAGTACCTTGAGTTCTTCCCATTCCCAGGACTTGACCGTTGATACCACTGACCCTGCCTTCTAAGACTCTGTCCCCCCTTCCCCCAGACATTTCTTGGGCATTGGCCTCTTCCACGGACCTTATCTCAATCATTCCCCCGTAAGATCTTCTCCCCTGTCCAGCCTTCACTTCACCCTTTCCACTCTCTTCCAGTCTTTGCCTGCCTCCCTTGTCCAGCCTTGGCAAAGCATTTGCTAAGGCCTCTGAGTAAAGTTATGCCAGGTCCCCAAGAAGGAGAATGGAACACCTATGGACCTCAAAGTAGAGGAAGAGGTAAAGCTTGCCAGTTGCACATAACTTACAAACGATTGTAAAACTGAATGTTCTCTTTTCCCAATGGTGGGGAACGTAAAGGCGAACTTAATTTCAGCTAGAAGGCATTTTAATAAGTGTGGATGAGATGTGAAAATATGCAAATGAGTTCTCGACATTTGTTCATTGGGAAGGTCAATCTGTCTTGAACCTACCTTGAAAGTTAGGAGACAAAATTCCAACAGTTTACCCCGCTGTCAGGAAAAGGATAAGTTTGCCTTTCGCCAAATTAAGTACCCTCGCTCGCAATGATTCCCATTGCTGGCAGGTGCAAATTATCTGTTTAATTACCAGATAATCTACTTTTGCGATTTGATTGAGGGATAAATATTCACCAGGACGCCACAAATAACTCCCCTGTTCTTCCTCAAAATAGTGTCATAGGATCTTTTACATCTACCTGAGCAGCCAGGTGAGGCCTTGGTTTAACATCTCTCCAATAGTGTAGTGTTCAGTACTGAACTGGTCTGTCAGCTTTGATTTTTGTACTCAAGACCTGGAGTGGGAATTGAGCCTGGAACTTTATGACTTTGAGGCTACCAGCTGAGCAACTGCTGACTGTCTGAAACACAGCTTCAAAAAGCTGTGACAGAAATTCAGTGACTTTGCATGTTCCTCATTATTATTATATAATATTTGTCTTGGTGATTTCAAGGTACTTACCCCGTTATTATGGATTTGTTGTAGTCTGCAGAAGATTTACTGCCTTGCCCCTTTACATGTAGCTCATCTATTTTAATTATGGGATCAGTGAATAAAGAAATTTTGCCTTACCTCTCTTTTCACAACTTTATTGACAAATTTAAATTAATGATCTCTCATCACTGACTGCGCAGCAATAGGATATAGTCCTTCCATAAGCACTATCAAAATTTACTGTAATATTAAAAACCTCTACTATACCTTCTCATAAATCTCCTCTACGTCTTCTCTGTTCCAATGGAAATAGTCACAATGGAATCTGGCTCAGTACACTAAAGAGTGTCATAGAAGACAAAGAGTAGCAGTGGAAGGGTGCATTTCTGAATGGAAGGCTGTGACTAGTGGCGTTCCTCAGGGATCAGTGCTGGGACCTTTGCTATTTGTAATTTATATAAATGATTTGGAGGAAAACCTAACTGGTTTGTTTGTAAGTTTGCGGATGACACAAAGATTGGTGAAATTGCAGATAGCGATGAGGACCGTCAGAGGTAATGCATTTTGGAAGGTCTAATACAGATGGGAAATATACAGTAAATGGCAGAACCCTTGAGTATTAATAGGCAGAAGGATCTGGATGTACAGGTACAGAGGTCACTGAAAATGGCAATGCAGATGGAGAAGGTAGTCAAGAAGGCATACGGCATGCTTGCCTTCATCGGCCAGGGCACTGAGTTTAAAAATTGACAAGTCATGTTGCAGCTTTATAGAACCTTAGTCAGGCCGCACTTGGAAAATTGTGTTCAATTCTGGTTGCCCCACTACCAGAAGATGTGGAGGCTTTGGAGAGGGTACAGAAAAGATTTACCAGGATGTTGCCTGGTATGGAGGGCATTAGCTATGAGGAGAGGTTGGAGAAACTTGGTTGTTCTCACTGGAATGATGGAGGTTGAGGGGCAACCTGATAGAAGTCTACAAGATTAAAAGTTTTTAAAAAGTTTATTTATTAGTTACAAGTAGGCTTACATTAACACTGGAATGAAGTTACTGTGAAAGTCCCCTGGTTGCCACACTCTGGCGCCTGTTCGGGTACACTGAGGGATAATTTAGCATGGCCAATTCACCTAACCTGCACGTCTTTGGACTGTGGGAGGAAACCGCAGCATCTGGAAGAAACCCATGTAGACACGGGGATAATGTGCAAACTCCACGCAGACAGTGACCAAGCCGGGAATTGAACCCGGGTCACTGGCGCTGTGAGGCAGCAGTGCTAACCACTGTACCACCAGATAAGATTATGAGGGGCATGGACAAAGGGGACTTTTTCCCAGGGCGGAAGAGTCAATTACTAGGGGGCAAGGTTTAACAGAGATGTACGAGGCAAGTTTTTTTTTACAGAGGGCGGTGGGTGCCTGGAACTTGCTGTTGGAGGAGGTAGTGTAAGCAGATACGATAGTGACTTTTAAGGGGCATCTTGACAAATACTTGAATATGATGGGAATAGAGGGATATGGTCCCCGGAAGGGTAGGGGATTTTAGTTCAGACAGGCAGCATGGTCGGTGCAGGCTTGGAGAGCCGAAGGGCCCGTTCCTGTGCTGTAATTTTCTTTGTTCTTTGTATCCCACAGGCTGCAGTAGAAAGGTCATCTCCGTTGAGCTGGTGGTCTTCCCATGCAGTTCAGGGGCCACCCCTTCAGTAACAAAATACTAGTGGGGTTGCAATTTGCTCTTAATTGGGGTATTAATCATCTTCGTTGGATGCTCATCTCTGGTGCAGGCTGCCAAACTAGTTAGTTCCTTGCTTGCTACTATGAAGCTACCCCATTGGCTTGAATGTGGTAAGGAGCTGATCCAGAGTCACCACAGAATTTTCCTGCTCTCTGGTCCCCCTCCTCCAAACTATCTCCACCGAGTTGGGACAATCTAGCCCACCATCTCAGGTTTCTCCTCTTGACCATTGTTTCCCATTACTGGCATCATGCTAATGAATCTACACTGTAAAATGGACACACAGAATTTTTTTGGGAGAATCCTGGCCGAAGGGCCGAATTCGTGTAAAAACTGGAGTAAATCCCACTGATTTTTTAAGCAGGATTTTCAAAATGAATCTCCCACACTCTGTGCACTGCAGAGTGCCTCAGGGAGATTGACACTGAAACTCTGTGGGTGGGGACTATTCTTGCCCGAGAGGCCAGCAGCATAGTGCTGAGCAGGCCACTGCGTATGTGCTGATCTGTCAGAGCGGAGATTGGCGCATGCGCAGTGGCCTCGCACTGCTGGCCTCCCGACCACTGGCCAGCCCCGTGACCCCGCATTGTTGACCCTCTGAACCCCTAGCCCCTGATCGCTGGCCTCCCAGATCATCTCCGGGCCCACCCCACATCCCCCTGGCAGGCCGACCACCCCCCCCCCCCCCCCCACCCTGATGGTCAGCTGCAATCCCTCTACCTGCGATCCCTGTGTAGAGTGGCAGCGGGAACTCCTACCCCCACCGATCGCCCCCAGAGGCCCGATGCTCATTGGGCAATGCCAAGGTCTCCCCTGGGCATTGCCACCTTGCCCCTTGGGAAGTGCCACCCTTGCCTCTGACCTTCTAGGGGGTCATGATGTGGAGATGCCGACGTTGGACTGGGGTGAACACAGTAAGAGTTTTAACAACACCAGGTTAAAGTCCAACAGGTTTATTTAGTAGCAAATACCATTAGCTTTCGGAGCGCTGCTCCTTCGTCAGATGGAGTGGAAATGTGCTCTCAAACAGGGCACAGAGACACAAAATCAAGTTACAGAATACTGATTAGAATGTGAATCCCTACAACCAGCCAGATCTTAAAGATACAGACAATGTGGTTGGAGCGCAGAGTCGCCGAGCAGGAACTGATAGCCAAGTTCTGCACACATGAGGACGGCCTAAACCGGGATGTTGGATTTATGTCACATTATCAGTAACCCCCACAGCTTGCCTCCTGGACTTGCAGGCTGTCGTGTCTGGAGACAATACACATCTCTTTAACCTGTGCTTAATGCTCCCTCCACCCACATTGTATCTTTAAGATCTGGCTGGTTGTACTCTAATCAGTATTCTGTAACTTGATTTTTGTGTCTCTGTGCCCTGTTTGAGAGCACATTTCCACTCCATCTGACAAAGGAGCAGCGCTCCGAAAACTAATGGTATTTGCTACCAAATAAATCTAGGGGGTCTCCATGACTCCCCTTCACTCCAGCTGGGTTGGCTGCCAGTTCCCCACTGGTGGGCAGCTGCTGTAAACCCTGCTGGAGTGAACCATTCCTGGCGGGGTGGGAGAGGCTAGTGGGCCTGGTGACTTCAGTCCCGGACCCGCTAATAGCATTCAAATGAAAATGTAAATATTTAAAGCCGCTCCGTGATGGAAATCTGGCAGCCGGAGATGGGCGGAGGGGAGCCCACTAAATGGCCCCCATACTGTTCAGGGATCAATCCTCATGCTTAAATGGATACACACAAGTTGCATGTTGACCTTTGTACATTATCATCAACCTTGCACCCTGACTACATCGAATAGCTGCCCTTGATTACCCATGAGTCATCTTATGACTTTCAGGGTCAAATATGGGTGCAATAGTGACGCACTTAGCGCTGCTGCATGATATGGATGTGAGGTTTGTAGCAGCGCTAAGTGTGTGAGGGTGAGGTGAAGTTATGAATGTGAGGTATAAGTCATGATTGGTGGAGATCATTGTAGCTGAGTGATAGGGTGTGGTGCATTGAATAATATGAGGTTAATATACAATTGGTAGGATAAGGCATTTTAAGATGAATTCACTAACTTTGACCATCTGTGAGGTATCACTAAACTTCTTTCTGCGCTGGGTCCTCAGATCTAGAATCCTGGAATTGGTGGCTACAGCTATCTGCTCCCCCATTGTCTTTGTACAGTTTTCCTGTAGAACCTTCTAGTGTCCTGTGGATAAAGGACCTCTCTCCTCCTGCCCACCTTCTCCACTAAGGCATCCAGCACAACATCTGGGAACTTTAGAGCACATTCCTGACCCTGTTGCACTATAATTCAGTGTTCTTCTCATTTGCACCTTCTTTTGCAACTAATTCCAGCACCTGCTCCTGTCACAATGCACCCCCCCCCCTCTCCATGCACCGCCCCCCCCCCCCCCCCCAGCATTAAAAGTTGCCAGTTAACTCTAGCTGGTGTCAACTTCGGATCCTTTTTGTGTTATGGGTTTGTTTTAATGTTGACATGTTGAGACTTGTATGTTTAAATGTGAACACATCATTGTTAACCTTTAACTACATACAGGTCCCAGTTACTGTCATGCATGGTGCTGCTGCTTCCATGCCAGCTGCTTCTAGAGTGTTTTCTGAGTCCCTTACCATGTGGTTCTATACCATGGATGGTAGTATTCTGCAGTCCCACATTAACCCTTGCATTGCCAAGCACTTGACATTACAGTGGCATATAGGCACTTACAAAACCTGCTGACACATTCCAATCAGCAGGCAGCTTAAGGTTTGTCTCCTGTATACTTGGAAGCAACAGGCTCAGCTTAATTATATTATCAGTGCTTATTTTCAGGCCCCATCCAATTGCCAGAAAATTGAATTCTTTATACTGATGTGGTGATGTGTTACAACCCACTAAGACATCCAAATTGCTGTGACAAAATGCATTTCGACATGCATGTTGTAGTCTGGAGCATGGATAGTGATGGTAGAGGTTCCAATATTATTTTCATCACATAGTTTACCAGGAATCTCTCCCATCTGCCATTGTTGGAAGGATTTGCAAGTTGACACTCATTATGAACACATCTTTGGCCATCAAGTCCTGTGGTGGGACTCAAACCTAGAGCTTCTGGCTCAGAGACAGGGATGCTACCCCTGCACCCGAGGACCTCTGAGTATTGTTGTAGATAATGACAATGTGTAAACTGCTTGGACACAATAATTTGGTCACTCTATAAAATTGCACAGTTCTGTCATGCTTAAATTTGATTGCACAAGCAATCAAAGCTTGCAGGAAATTTATTATTTCTTCATACAGCTGTTTGGCTTATATTACTTATGTACCCAAAGATATTCTGTACTGAAGTCACTGCATAATAGTTAAGGACAATTGTGATTTTGACAGCCATTGGTTGGACTGTGAATGAGCTTCATTGAGTATGTGGCATGTTGTTCCTTATAAATCAAGGACATTACCCCAAGGACAAATGCAAATATGAATGCTTCTGCCCACTGAGTCTGGAATGGCAATATTAATGGGTGGGGTGAGTGTCTCTAGTGAAACCTGACCTTCCTGTGTCTTCCTAGTGATCCACTTCTTTCTCCTAAAAGCACTGATTTACCATTTCGAAACCAATGGTGGCACTATTGCAAATAATGGGAAAAAAGGCATTACAGCAGTTGGTACAAAGTGAAAGTAGCAAAAAAACCCTGTAGAAATAATTGAGAACTGTCTGAAAAATTAGAAATGTTATTTGTACATTGATGCAGCAACAGATTCTTGTAGATAAATAATGATAGATTTTTTTCATGTTTATTACATACATGAAGCAAATTCAGTGTTTCTGGGACACTTATGCCATTAGATTCAGCCAAACTAAAGAAAGCTTCTAAACTGAATTTCTGCCAATTCTGAAACTCCCACTGAATAGTTTGTGAGAAAGGTCTTTGTGTAGTTATAGTACTACGGTGCACCAACCTTAAAACTTGTTCTAAAGCAAAACATATTTTCATAGAATCCCTACAGTGCAGTACATTTTACTTGCTTGTATAAGGAACACTTAAATAATTCACATTCAATTTCTAATGTTCCTCTTACAAGGGTCCTGTAGAATTTTCCACCAAACATAAGTACTTTAAATGCATAGATGTTGGTGTACACGTGGGTGTGAAACCATTTTGTGCATAATGCAGGTATCCTTTCCTATTGTCCTTTCTGAATTCAAGATTAAATTTACAGCCTGTAGCATACAAACGCTTTTCTGTTATATAATACTGGTAATTCTGTGAGCTTATAAAAACAGTTCTTTATTGGTATTTTCCAATTTAACTGAAAAACACAAAAAATTAGTGACTGTTTAGAAAAAATGCTCAGATTATACAGCACCCACAATTTGCCCATTTGAAACAAAAAGCAACGACATGTTATCAATCTGAAAGTCTCTTGCATCTTAAGCTATGTATAGAATTTGTAAATTCAAACTAACTGGAACCAAGCAGGCAGATGGGACTGAAATAATGCAACAGAAATAGATAAATTCAAGATCTCTGTTTTGATTGTGATTGGTTGATCAGTCCTAGGTATATATTTGTCACATAAGCTAGCTGCTGCACTGATGTTTACACACCCCTAATTTCAGCTTGTCAGCTCAGTAATGAAACCATGGCCTGAATTTTCAAGAATGGTGGGTGCTTGGCACCCACCATCTGGAGAGATGGTGGGGAATGTATTCACGCTGGCCCTGACAGGCCCGCTGCCATATTATACTCTAATGAGTGTGAATTGGCAGTAGGCAGGACTTTCATCCTCATATGAAAGGAAGTCTCGCCTTGGAGAGCTGTCAGGCAATCAGATTGGCACAGTGCTGCAGTGGCTGGAAGAGCTGCTTGAGACTAAGCGCAGGGAGCCGGTGTCAAGGTGAATGGCAGGGGTCCCAGAGAGAAGAGGGTAGGGATCCTGGTGTAACAGGGCTAGAAAATACCAGTTGAGGAAATCTACATTGGTAGAATTCTTTGGTCTAAAGCCACCTGTTACTTCAAAGTCTTCTACGTTTACCAAATGATGTATCAGGTGAGTATATCGTATATCAAAATATTTGTAGCTATTCTTCCCTGCAAATGAACTGTACAATCTTCAACCAGCAGAATAATTCTTAATAATCCATGGCAGCTGGTGAAAATTAAATTCAGTTTATAAATGAAATTAAAAACAACCCATCTGATTGATCTTTAGGGAAGGAAATCTGCTGTCCTTAACTGGCCCGGCCTACACGTGACTCCGGACCGACAGCAATGTGGTTGACTTTTAAATGCACTCTGAATTGGCCTAGCAAGCCACTCAGTTGTATCAAACCACTATGGAGACTTAAAATAGGAATTAAACCAGACAAGACTACCAGGAATTGACATGGGCACCAAAAATGACAATAGCAAAACCAGCACTGTTGACCCTTCAGGGTCCTCCCTACTAACATTTGGAGGCTTGTGCCCAACCAACCTCCCCCACGTCCCCCGCCCCGCTCACTCCTCCCAACCCTCCCAGCTGTGAATCAGTACTCCTCCATGTTGAAGCACTGAACATGGCAAAGGAAGAGAATCTGCTTTTTTGGGACACTACAGTGTCCATCAACAAGAAGGCCTTGGTATCACCACTACTGACTGAGCCAACCCACTCCTAAAGGACATCACTGCTAGATTGGGTCTGTGGTAGATGGCGAAGGACCCAACAGGAGAGAAAACTCTACATGACCTTGCTTTTAGCAATCTACCTGTCACAGATGCATCTGGCCATGACAGTATTGGTAGGAGAGACTACTGCACAGTCCTTGTGGAGAGCAAGACCCGCTTCACATTGAGGATATCCTCCCTCATGTTTTCTGGCACTGCCACTGTGCTAAATGGGATAGATTTTGAACATATGCCTACTTTCTGTTTCCAATTAGTGAGCCAAACTTCTATCCATGCCGATATGTTACCCCCTGATGCGCGATTAATTCACACGGGAGGCTAGGTCGTACCCGGGAATAAAGGCTTTTATTCACAACAAGAATAGAGCATACTGCTTAACAATACTATCCCAGACTAAGGACTACTAGGAAGTAGCAGTGACCTTTATACTCCTGTAAGAAGGCGGAGCCAAACGGAGTGTACCACAGAACAATGCTAACAGGTGGAACACCCCAACCCTAACCCCAACAGTAACAAGAGTAACATATGTACAAGTACCCATAGTGGTAACCATCTATGGTTCACCACATTCACCCCTCCTTTAAAAACAAAGGCTGGTGGGGTAAGGAGACAATACGAACTGTCCATATGTTCACAAGTTCAGCCGTATCGGAGGTCCGCACCGTCTCTGCGACCTCCGCAGCACTGGCTCCAGTGCCGGTTCTGGTGACCGTGGTGACGACCCTCTCTCCGAGGTGGTGTCCAGTGACTCCTCCAGTTCCTCACACGCCTGTGGACCTCGAGGTGGCGACAATCTCCTGGACTCAGGCAAGCTGTACACGGGAGTAAGAGGATTAAGTTGAGGTCCCGATGCTGCCCGCGCCGTGTCAGGAGGGGAGAGAATGGGCAAAGGAATCCTAACCAGGGGTGCGGGAGTGACGGGGGTTTCCAGGTCCCCTGCAGGTGCCAGATCTCTGATAGAGACCGTGTCCTCTCGCCCGTCAGGATATGCTACATAGGCATATTGAGGGTTGGCGTGGAGGAGATGGACCTGTTCAACCAAAGGGTCGGACTTGCAGGCCCTAACATGCCGCCGCAGGAGGACAGGTCCTGAGTACGTCAACCAAGACGGCAGTGAGGTCCCAGAGGAAGACTTCCTAGGGAAGGTAAACATCCACTCATGTGGGGTAGCGTTGGTTGCCGTACACAGGAGGGACCGGATTGAATGGAGCGCATCAGAAAGTACCTCTTGCCAACGGGAGACTGGAAGACCCCTAGACCTTAACGCCAGTAAAACAGCCTTCCAGACTGTAGCGTTTTCTCTCTCGACCTGTCCGTTACCCCTGGGGTTATAACTCGTTGTCCTACTTGAGTCAATTCCTTTAGAGAGCTGGTATTGCCTCAAGTCGTCGCTCATAAACGACAAACCCCTATCACTGTGGATATAACTGGGGTAGCCGAACAGGGTAAAAAGACTCCGCAGGGCTTTGATGACCGTGGCAGAGGACATGTCAGAACAGGGGATGGCAAAGAGGAATCGGGAGTATTCGTCAACCACGTTGAGGAAATACACATTCCGATCTGTCGGAGGAAGGGGGCCCTTGAAGTCGACACTCAGTCGTGCAAAAGGGCGAGTGGCCTTAATGAGGTGTGCCCTGTCAGGCCGGTAGAAGTGCGGCTTGCACTCTGCACATACCTGGCAGCTTCGAGTTATCGACCTGACATCCTCTATAGAGTAGGGCAGATTCCGAGCCTTTACAAAATGGAAGAGCCGAGTGATCCCCGGATGGCAGAGATCATTGTGGAGGGCCTGTCACCGGTCCTCCTGCACACTGGCACATGTTCCACGCGACAGGGTATCTGAGGGCTCATTGAGCTTCCCCGGACGGTACATGATATCATAGTTGTAGGTGGAGAGTTCGATTCTCCACCTCAAGATTTTATCATTCTTAATTTTTCCCTTTAACGTGTTGTTGAACATGAAGGCCACAGACCGCTGGTCCGTGAGCAGGGTAAACCGTTTGCCAGCCAAATAATGGCGCCAATGCCGTACGGCCTCCACAATGGCCTGAGCCTCTTTCTCCACAGAGGAGCGCCGAATTTCAGGGCCTTGGAGAGTGCGAGAGAAAAAGGCGACGGGCCTGCCCCCCTGGTTAAGTGTGGCTGCCAGGGCGAAATCAGATGCATCACTCTCCACCTGAAAGGGGATGGACTCATCAACAGCGTGCATCGTGGCTTTCGCGATGTCGGCTTTTATCCCTTCAAAAGCTAGGCGAGCCTCTGCTGTCAGGGGAAAAGAGGTAGATTTTATGAGCGGACGGGCTTTGTCCGCGTAATTGGGAACCCACTATGCATAGTACGAGAAGAAGCCTAAGCATCTTCTCAGTGCTTTGATGCTAGTGGGTAGGGGAAGTTCAAGGAGGGGACGCATACGGTCTGGATCGGGGCCGATGACCCCGTTTTCCACCACGTATCCGAGGATTGCTAGGCGGTGCTTGCTGAATACGCACTTTTCCTTGTTATAGGACAGGTTCAGGAGAGCCGCAGTGCGTAAAAACTTCTGGAGGTTGGCGTCGTGGTCCTGCTGGTCATGGCCGCAGATAGTGACGTGGTCCAGGTACGGGAAGGTGGCCCGTAGCCCGTTTTGGTCCACCATTCGGTCCATCTCACGCTGGAAGACCGAGACCCCATTTGTGACGCCGAAAGGGACTCTTAAAAAGTGGTAGAGATGGCCATCCGCCTCAAAGGCCGTGTATTTGCGGTCCTCTGGGCAAATGGGGAGCTGGTGGTAGGCTGACTTCAAGTCGATGGTGGAGAACACCCGGTACTGCGCAATCTGGTTGACCATGTCAGATATGCGCGGGAGAGGGTACGCGTCCAGCTGCGTGTACCTATTAATGGTCTGACTATAGTCTATGACCATCCGGGGCTTGTCTCCAGTCTTGACCACCATGACTTGTGCTCTCCATGGGCTAGTGCTAGGTTAAATGACCCCTTCCCTGAGGAGCCACTGAACCTCAGATCGAATAAAGATCTGATCCTCAGCGCTGTAACGCCTGCTCTTAGTCGCGATGGGTTTGCAGCCTGGCATGAGATTTTCGAATAGGGAAGGCGGGGTAATTTTGAGTGTCGAGAGACTGCATGTGGAGCGCGCTGGACAATTTGGAGGCTGCTGTTCTCCCACTGAAAGTGGAGGGAGTGGCCCATCGTACTGCAGGGTCACACTCTTCAGGTGGACCATAAAGTCTAGCCCCAGGAGTACCGGAGCGCAAAGGTGCGGTAACATGAGGAGCCTTAAGTTTTCGTAAACTGTGCCCCGCACCGTTAAGATTACCACACAGCTCCTAAGAACAATAACAGATCAGGACCTCGACGCCATGGAGATTGTCTGCCTGACAGTTTGCACACGGAGAGCGCATTGTTTCACTGTATCCGGATGGATGAAGCTCTGTGCTCCCGCTGTCAAACAGGCAATGCGCCAGATGCCCGTTTACCTCTATGTCCATCATGGACTTGTCGAGTCTGTGAGGCTTGGCCTGGTCCAGGATGATTGACGCCACTGTTGGATCCCGAGTGTAACTGCAGGCAGCTGAGATAGCCGACAACGAGGACCCCTGCTGGTCTTCTGCGGCCGGTGTCGACCAAAATGGCTGCACCCACGAATCGCACGTGGTTGATGATGTTGAAAGCGGCGGCACCCGCATGTCGCACGTGGCTTGCATCGTCGTCATAGGAAATGGCGGCGCCCGTGAATCGCACATGGCTGAAGACATCGACGAGGCCGGAGACGAGGAGATGGATCCTGGGGAGTCACACGCAGCACTGCTGGGCTTGGAAGGGGTCTTTGCTCGGCACACTTTTGCATAGTGCCCTTTCTTCCCACAGGCAGAGCAAAACACCGTCCTGGCCGGACATCTCTGACGAGGGTGCTTCGCCAATCCGCAGAAATAGCACCGTGGTCCTCCAGGAGCTGCCGCAGCCATCAGGTCTGAAGTTGAGAGCATTATCGCGCAGTTCCAAGGAGCCGCCGGGTACAGTTGAGGCGGTGGCTGTACTTGCCACGATGTTCCCACATGGTCGGTGGGGTAGGTTTCAAGACTTCTGGAGGCTGTTTCCATTGCATCGGCCAATTCTACCGTCTTAGCCAGGTCCAAGTTACCCTGCTCTAGCAGCCACAGGCGAATATAGGATGAGCCGATTCCCGCCACGAACGCATTTCGGATCAGATCGTTGGTGTATTGAGTGGCCGACACCTCCTTGCAATTGCAGGCTCTGGCTCGCTGTTGAAGTTCGCGCAGGTACTGTCCCGTAGTTTCGCCGGGCTGCCGCCGTCGAGTGGCTAATAGGTGACGAGCATGAATTTCGTTCGGCTGTTTATGGTACAGCTTCTTGAGTAATTCGATGGCCTCTTTGTAATTTTGGGAATCACGGATTGTTGCATACACAGTGTTGCTCACCCTTGCGTGGAGGACCCGTAATCTGTCGGCGTCGGACTGGACTGCTGTCGAGGCGTCGATGTAATCCTCGAAACACTTCAACCAATGGTCGAAAGTATTCGACGCTCCAGCGGCACGTGGATCCAAGGTTAGCCGATCGGGTTTCAGCATCTGCTCCATTTTTCTTCGAACAAAATTTTCGGTATTTTGTTGTGAATAAAATTGATGCGCGATTAATTCACACGGGAGGCTAGGACGTACCCGGGAATAAAGGCTTTTATTCACAACAAGAATAGAGCATACTGCTTAACAATACTATCCCAGACTAAGGGCTATTTTCCAATCGAATGGGACCTCCCCTGAATCTAGGGAATTTTGGAAAATTAAAATCAATGTATCAACAATCTCACTAGATGCTTCTTTTAAGGTCCTAGGGTAAAGTTCATCAAGACCCGGTGACTTGTCAGCCTGCAGTGCCTGCAATTTGGTCAGTACTATTTCCCTGTTGATTGTAATTTTCTTAAGTTCTTACCTTCCCTTTCATTTCCTGATGACAGCTTTTATATCCTTTATCGTAAAGACCGATGCAAAATACTTGTTCAATTCATCTGCCATCTCCTTATTTCCCATTATTAATTCCCTAGTTTCATTTTCTATTGGGCACTGCTCAGAAAAGGTAGGTAAAGGGGATAGTGGAATTGAGTTCCTACAATGTGTACAGGACTTCTTTCTAACCCAGAATGTAAAAAGCTCAACAAAGTCACCTCTGGATCTTGTAACCAGAGCACGTGAGAAACATGATATGTTTTAGGATAATAATTGAAAAGGACAAAAAGCATGTTAAAGATCATGGTAATAGATTGTAGAAAAGCTAATTTTGGAGGGGCTGAGAACAGAATCTGAGAAAATTAAAGGGACAACGTTGGAGAACAATGGTGTACAGGAACTATACATCGTGGGCCGAAGGGCCTGTTCTGCGCTGTAATGTTCTATGTTCTATGTTCTAGGAATGGTAAAGGGAAACAGTTCAAACAGTGTTCAACAAGAGTCCAGGAAAATTATATTCCACAAAAGAGCAATCTAAAAACTAATGAGACACTATGGATGAATAAAGACACAAGGGAAAAATTGAGGATAACAAAAGAGACTGTGATAAATACATGGACTGCAGAGGAGAACATGACAAGAAAAATAGGAAAGCAAATTGGAACCATGAAATTAGATTATAACTGAACGTAAAATAGAATATTTCACTGGTAAATAAATAAACAAAGTTGGGATCAGAATAGCACCATGAGGCGATGGCCTAGTGGCATTATCATTAGGCAATTAATCCAGAAACTCAGCTAATGTTCTGGGGACCTGGGTTCAAATCCTGCCACAGTAGATGGCAGAATTTGAATTCAATAAAAATAATCTGGAATTAAGAACCTATTGATGATCATGAAATCTTTGTCGATTGTTGGAAAAACAATCTGGTTCACTAATGTCCTTTACGGGAGGAAATTTGCCGTCCTTTCCCTACATGTGACTCCAGAGCCATAGCAATGTGCTTGACTCTCAACTGCCCTCGGGCAACTAGGGATGGGCAATAAATGCTGGCTAGCCAGCAATGTCCATGTCCCACGAAAGATAGACGAGGAGACAGATCAAATGATATTGGAAGATGAGAATAAAAATGATATAACTGCATTTGAAACAAAATTATAGTTCAATAATTTATTCAAATTCAAAGAGGTCCAGTCATATTTCATCTACATATGAAGAAATACTAATACACAGATTTATTAATTTGTCAGTGCCAGAAGATTTTTCTTGTCTCATCATAATTACATTTGGGCCTGTAGGACTAACTCTTCTGTCATTCAATCTCTGCTGTTTTACACTCTATCACAGACCTTTCTTTTTCCCTTACCCATCCACCCTTTGTTCAAAATCTATTACATCTTCAACTTCTTCAAAGATAAGTGGAAAAGTGAATCGTGTGGAGGGCGTAGAAGGTCTGCAGAGAGATTTGGACAGGCTGAGTGAGTGGGCGAGGATCTGGCAGATGGAGTATAACGTTAACAAATGCGAGGTTATTCACTTCGGAAGAAATAATAGCAAATTGGATTATTATCTAAATGGAAAAAAATTACAACATGCTGCTGTGAAGAGGGACCTGGGGGTCCTTGTGCATGAGACGCAAAAACCCAGTCTGCAGGTGCAACAGGTGATCAAGAAGGCAAATGGGATGTTGGCCTATATCGCAAGGGGGATAGAATATAAAAGCAGAGATGTCTTGCTGCATCTGTACAGGGCATTGGTGAGGCCGCAGCTGGAATACTGTGTGCAGTATTGGTCCCCTTATTTGTGGAAGGATATATTGGCCTTGGAGGGAGTGCAGAGAAGGTTCACCAGGTTGATACCAGAGATGAGGGGTGTTGATTATGAGGAGAGACTGAGCAGATTGGGTTTGTACTCGTTGGAATTTAGAAGGCTGAGGAGGGATCTTATAGAGACCTATAAGATAATGAAGGGGCTGAATAGGGTAGAGGTGGAGAGATTCTTTCCACTTAGAAAGGAAGCTAGAACTAGAGGGCACAGCCTCAAAATAAAGGGGGGTCGGTTTAGGACAGAGTTGAGGAGGAACTTCTTCTCTCAGAGGGTGGTGAATCTCTGGAATTCTCTGCCCACTGAAGTGGTGGAGGCTACCTCCTTGAATATGTTTAAATCACAGATAGATGGATTCCTGATCGGTAAGGGAATTAGGGGTTATAGGGATTAGGTGGTTAAGTGGAACTGATCCACTTTAGATCAGCCATGATCTTATTGAATGGCGGGGCAGGCTCGAGGGGCAGGATGGCCTACTCCTGCTCCTATTTCTTATGTTCTTATGTTCTTTTCCCAGGACAGGTCACAGAACTCAAATGTAACTCTGTTTCTCTTTCCACAGATGCTGTCAGATCTGCTATGTGTTTTCGATATTACCTGTTTTTATTTTAGCCAACTAACAGGCTGCGTTCTGTAACCCTACCACAAGATGGCCTGCGGCTTTGACTTGAAGATCACCACTGAGTGTGGCTTTGGACAGAGTGTTGAAGTTTGGAGAGAAGAGACAGTTCGGTGAGGAGGGGAGTTCAGTATTCCTTTGCTTTTCTAACTTTCCACCCTATAGGAATTGGTTTCTGCTGTTCTATAGGGGAGGAGGTGAGCTGTTGGTGAATATCCAATAAATGGTCAAGGTCTACTTTCCAAACATTTAAATTTGTCCTGCAGTTTATGATGGTTAATTAATATCAAAAGAAAACACATAATTGAATAAAATAATTAAGTGGTTAGTTAAAGATCATAAGTATGGCATGACTGGTGATCTGTCAAGGCTGCAGCATGTGGGAACTGCTAGCTAGTAAAGCCATCTGCACTAAGTGTCTGCGGCTTGAGGAGCTTTGGCTCAGAGTCATCAAGCTGGAGGTTGAACTGTGGACACTGAAACATATCAGGGACAGCAAAAGTTGCCTGGACGGTTTGTTTCAGGAGGCGGTCACAACTCTTAGGATAGAATCTTCTAGTTAGGAAAGTGGTCAGGGACAGGAGGGTGTGACTTTATCTGAGGCAGGTAAAGAGACCCAGAAGGCAGGAATGCAAGAGTGTCAGCCTCTGCAAAATTGTCCTTCAGGTTTTAGGTTCTTTCAGCTTGTTTGAATGAGAGAATGATGATGGCATTGTGGTACAGGAAGCCATTCAAGTGGGGGAGCACATAAGAATGTAGTGGTAGTAGGGGAAAGTATAATGAGGAGGATTGACACTGTTCTCTGTAGCAGTGAGCAAGAGTCTAGATGGCTGTGTTGCCTGCCAGGTGCCAGGGTTTGGGACATCTGCTCTGGGCTGGAGAGGAAATTGCAGTGGGAGCAGGAGGATCCCGTTTTCATGGTCCATATAGGTACCAATGACATAGGTAGAATGAGAAAAGAGATTCTGCATAGAGAGTTTGAGGACCTAGGCATTAAATTAAACAACAGAACCTCCAAGGTTATAATCTCTGGATTATTACCTGAGCTGTGTGCAAATTGGCATAAGGTATATAATTAGAGAGATGAATACATGGCTCAATGACTGGTGTGGGAGTATATTTTTGGTTCATGAAGCACTAACATCAGAACTGGGGAAAGTGGGGACTGTTCCGTAGCATCTGAACGGTGCTGGGACCAGTGTTCTTGAAAACTGTCTAACGAGGGAAATAGAGAGGGCTTGAAACTAAATGGGGGGTGGGGGGCATGGACGGTTCTGGAGAGGGGATATGTAGACTTACAAAGTAAAAAGATATGGCAGCAGAATGTGACAGGAAGGGACAGAGTGAGCAAACATAAAAAAAGCAATAGGGTCATAAAGGGAAAAATGGTAACAAAGCTAAATTAATGGCTCTTACTTAAATGCACATAGTATTTGCATAAACTAAATGAATTAATAGCACAAATTGATGTTAATGAGTATGATCTTATTGCCATTTCAGAGATGTGGTTGCAGAGATCAAAACTGGGAACTAAATATTCAGAGATATTTGACTTTTTGTAAGAAAGGCATGAAGAAAGAGGTGATGGGTTAGCTTTGTTAGTAGGGGATGGAATAAGCATAGTAGTAAGAAATGATTTTGGATCAGAAGATGTAGAATTCAAATGGGTGGAGGTAAGAAATAACAAGGGGAAGAAAAGACTAGTGGAAATTGTCTATAGACTCCCTATCAGAAGATAATGAGGGCATGCAAAAAGGCAATACTTGTTAGCATGGGTGACTTTAATCTTCAGGTAGATTAGGAAAATCAAATTGGCAGAGGTAGCCATGGGGAGGAATCTATAGAGTGTATCTGGAATGGTTTCCTATCCCAAATACAACAATTCACATTGTTGTGGATCCAACCAGGAGTCAGACTATGTTGAATCACAAAATGTGTAATGAGGCAGTTTAATAAACAATTTCAGAGTAAAAGATCTCTTAAGAAGCAGTGACCATAACATGGTTGAATTTGGCATTCAGTTTGTGAGTGAGAACTTGGGTCAGAAACAACTGTGCTAAACTTAAATAAGGGTGATTATAAATGAACGATGGTAGATTTGGCTGGAGTGGACTGGGAAAGGAGTTTAGGAGGAAAGATGGTTGACCAGCAACGGCTGACGTTTATGAAAATAGTTCTTGACTCACAACAAAGATATATCCCAGTGAGGAAGGATTCTAGGAAGAGGATAAATCAACCATGGTTAAGCAAGGAAACTAAAGATATTATTAAACTGAAAGGAAAAACAAACAATGCAGCAAAGATTATTGGTAAGCCAGAGGATTGGGAAAGTTTTAAAAACCAACAAAAGATGACCAAACAATAATAAAGAGGGAGAAGGTAAACTATGAGGGTAAACTAGCAAATAATATTAAAATAGTCAGCAAGAGCTTCTTTAAATATATAAAAAGGAAGAGAGAGACCAAAGTGAACTTGGGCATCTTGGAGGTTGAGACTGGAGAAATAATAATGGGGATTCAGGAATAGCGGAGAAATTAAACAAATACTCTGCATCAGTCTTCACAATGGAAGATGCTAATCACATTCCAAAAATACTAAATAATCAAGGGGCAAAACTAGGGGGAGGAAATAAATACAATAACTATCAGCAGAGAAAAAGTACTGGGGAACCTATTAGGCCAAAAGCTGATAAATCCTCTGGATCTGATGGGTTGCATCCCAACATATTAAAAGAAGTAGCTATAGAGAGGGGATCCATTGGTAGTAATCTTCCAAGAATCCTTAAACTCTGGAAAGGTCCCAGAGGATTGGAAAACTGCCAATGTAACACCCTTATTCAAAAAGGGAAGGAGACAAAAAACAGGTAAACTATAAGCCAGTTAGCTTAACTTCTGTCATTGGGAAAATGTTAAAGTCCATAATAAAGGATGTAATAGCAGAGCATTTAGAAATGCATAATATAATCCAGCAACGTCAGCATGGCACCATGAAGGGAAAATCATGCCTGACAAATTTATCAGAATTCTTTGAGGTTGTAATGAACAGAATAGATAAAAGGGAACCAGCAGATGTAATATACTTGGATTTCCAAAAAGCGTTTGATAAGGTAGCACACAAGAGGCTACTTAATAAGATAAGAGCCCATGGTGTTGGGTGTAGTATATTAGCATGGATAGAACCATAGAATCCCTACAGTGCTGAAAGCGGCCATTCAGCTCACTGAGTCTGCACCCACTCTCCAAAAGAGGAGCCCACCCAGGCCCTCCCATCCACTTTATCCGCATAACCCTGCGCATTTACCATGGCTAATCTAGCTAACCTGCACACCTTTGGACATCTAGAAGATTGGCTGACTGATGGAAGACAGGATATGAGGGGTATTTTCATGTTGGCAACCTGTATCTAGTGGAGTTCTACAATGATCAGTGCTGGGGCCACAATTATTTACTATATAAATTAATGGCTTGGATGAGGGAACGGAATGTACTATTGCTAAGTTTGTGGGCAACACAAAAATAGATGGGAAGGCAAGTGGTGAGGATGACACAAAGAGTTTACAGAGGGATATAAACAGGTTAGGTGAACAGACAAAAATTTAGAAGATGAAATATAATGTAGAAAAATGTGAAGTTATGCACATTAGGAAGGAGCTGAGTGTATTTAAGTGGAGAAAGACTGCAGAAAGCTGTAGACAAGAGGGATTTGGGGTCCATGTGCATAAATCACAAAAAGCTAGCATGCATTTCAGCAGGTAATAGGGAATATAAACAGAATGTTGGCCTTTATTTCAAAGGGAATGTTATATAAAATGTCTTGCTATACTCGGTACTAGTTAGACTATACCTGGAATACTGTGAACAGTTTTGATCCCCTTATCTAAGGAAAGAAATACTGGCATTAGAGGCAGTCCAGGGAAGGTTCACCAGGTTGACCCAGGGTGTGGAGGGATTTTCTTATGAGAAGGGATTAAATAGGTTAGGCCTGTACTCATTGGAGTTTAGAAGAATGAGAGGCGACTTTATTGAGACATATAGGGTTCTCAGGAGACTTGACATGCTGAGAGGTTGTTTGCCCTTGTGCCAGAGTCTAGGACCAAATGGCATAATCTCAGAGTGATTTTTTTTTGGCAGAGTGTCGTAAGATCTGGAGAGAAAATCAGTATGTTTCTCTGGAAACACACTGGTTTTCTCTCCAGACACAACATTCTGCTATGTTTTGTTAAGATTCCCCCAATAGTTCACTGACACTGGCAAGATCGCATGTATAGGCATCAAATACAGCTGAAGCTAACTAAAGCCACAATTGAATGCCAAAAATAAATTAGAAAAAAATAATTGATGAAGTGGCATTCCCATGGTAAAACTTTATAAGTTGTGTCAGTGGCCACATATGTCATTTGAAAAATCTAGAATGGTTGTTGGGATTGAAGAGTAGGACATCGCTGAAATGTAAATATATGCGTTTTGAATTCATTTTCACCATTAAAGATGAGACAATAGTCGGTACAAAAGCTTTAGATAGTGACTCCTTGAATGTAA
Source organism: Mustelus asterias (assembly GCF_964213995.1). Taxonomy (NCBI): domain Eukaryota; kingdom Metazoa; phylum Chordata; class Chondrichthyes; order Carcharhiniformes; family Triakidae; genus Mustelus; species Mustelus asterias. Next base: position 98,112,996 of record NC_135808.1, read on the forward strand.
ATGTATAAATGGACTTAGCTTAGATTGAGTCGCTGAAGATTGATCCAGTGCTGGACCTGATAACATTTAACCTCAAATGCAGTAAAAAATGGGAGAGGTACAATACAAGCCATTAATTTAGTTAACTAACAGTTCTTTAAGATCTCCACTAGTTTGAATTGATTGGAGGAAGAACTTGAAGCATAAATGATTGCACACATATGCCAAAACCTATAGTTTTACTGACATTTGGAGACTCAAATGATGAATACATAAGAATAGAATGTAAACGAATGTTGAGAAATGAATGCCCAACACATTTTTTTTCGAGCTTCTGCACCTCAAAATTCCCCATTATATCTCTGGTGGTGTCAGGAGGGAGAGAGAAAGTGAGTGTGCAGGGATGAGGTTCAGGGGAGAGTGTCGCGGGTGGGGAAAGAGAGCGTGTGCGCATGGTGTGAACAGACAGTGTGTATGAGAGGTGGGAGGAAGAGAGTGCAAAGGGTGGGAAAGAAGAGTGTGCAAGAGGTGGGAGGAACAGATAGTGTGTGCAAGGGGTGGGGAGAAAAATAGAAGGTGTGGGGAGGAAGGAAGAGGGTGGAATTTTCCTGTCCCATCCACCACAGGAATCGTAGCAGGCGGGACACGGACCATGCAGAAGTCCGTTGACCTCAGTCAGGCAAGATTTTCTGACCTTGGGGTGAGCACGGCTGGAAAATCCCACCCAGAGTGTGTGTAAGGGGCAGGAGAAGGAGAGTGTGTGTGCAAGGGATGGGAGGAAGAGAACTTGTGTGCAAGGTGGGGGTTTGGGGGGCCTTCAGATCCTAGGGCTGTGGAGTGAAAATAAAGCTGAGCCCCACGAACTGTAAATCTGTCTCTGCCGGGGTCCTCCAGAGGATGCCTGCCAAGGTAATTAAAGACAACAGAGCTTATCAGTCAGTAAGCTGCCTCCACCTCCACCGTGGATGTTGGGGGAGCAATAAGGCATAGGGTAAGGAAAGTGAATAAGATGTAGTTGCACAATGTTGGCATTGATGTTAACCACATGTAGATAATATTCATAAAAATATTCACAGTCATTTCATTTCTCCTCTTGTCAAGAGCTGTGCAACTGTCAATCACATGTGACACCTTGGTTCCTGCACACACTAATAGCAATATTGGTTCCTGCACACACTAATGTAATTGTCTCTATCCTGCACCTCTCTTCTGTGCATGTGTTATCATCTGACGACAGTGAGTGGCCTGTCTCAACATAACTCTCCATATTAGTAATGTCTGCACCTTCATGTAAAGCGTGGCTGTTAAATGAACCTCATTCCCATGTATCGCAGGGTCCCGTCATGTGCATTCTGGGCTCTGCATGTTTGAGGCAGAGGTGTGCCCCTATCCTGTCTGTATTCTTGAAAGGTGAAGGTGGGGTGTTTATCAAGAGATGTGATAAAACTTGCAGAAGGCTCATGTATAATATTAATGTGTCAATAAAATACAACCATTGTTAGTATGAACAAATAATTCTGATTCGTCTCCCTCTAAACTTGGTTATTCAATGTAACAAGTTAGGCCTCAGGAATATGCTGTACAATTCTGACAACATGCTTTAGGAAAGCCTTGGAAAGGGGACAAAGGCGTTTATCAGGATAACACCAGAGATTAGGGGCTTCAGTTGTGTGGAGAGACTGAAGAAGTTGGGATTCTTCGCCTTAGAGAAGAGAAGCTTAAGATGAGACATAATGGAGGTATTCAAAATTATGAGCGTTTGACAGAGCAAGCAGAGAAAAATTATTTCTTTCGGCAAATGGGTCAGTAACCAGTGATCACAGATTTAAAATAACTGGCAAAAGAACCGGAGGGTAAACAAGGGGAAATTGCTTTCACACAGAGGGTTCTTAAAATTGTTGAAATGTGTGGGTTGAAAGAGTGATGGATGCAGATTACATGGGTGGGATTTTACGGCCTCGCTTGGGCGAGACCAGAAATTTCTGCCTGAAGTCAATGGAGATTTCCGTTGTTGGACCCTCGCCCACGCCAATTCCATGGCAGGCGAGGTGGTAGAACTCCAGCCCATAGGAATTTTCAAAAGCAACTAGATGTACACTTCAAAAGGATTAATTTTCAGGATCAGTGGAAATGGTGTGACACGGTGGCATAGTGGTTAGCACTGCTGCCTCACAGCGCCAGGGACCTGGGTTCAATTCCTGGCTTGGGTCACTGTCTGTGTGGAGTCTGCACGTTCTCCCAGTGTCTGTGCAAGTTTCATCCGGGTGCTCAGGTTTCATCCCACAATCCAAAAGACGTGTTGGTTGGGTGCATTGGCCATGCTAAATTCTTCCTCAGTTTACCTGAACAGGTGCTAGAGTGTGGTGACTAGGGGATTTTCACAGGAACTTCATTGCAGTGTTAATGTAAGCCTACTTGTGACACTAATAACACTTTAAGCAAGTGGTGGTGTGGGACTAAATGGTATAACGTTTTCAAAATGGTGGCACATGGACAATAGGCCATGTGACCTCCTGTAATTCTATGAATATCAGACTATTTAACGGGTGGATAGTTAACAGCCTCCATGTAAGCATCATTGTATTACTTTGCTATTCTTCCAATTTCAGTTCCCTATTTTACACCATTATTTGGTCTGTCATGCCATTAGGTGGTGCTCAACTGTTTGATAACAATCCAGAAGTGTCGTGTCACTGCAAGGAAGCTGAAGTTCTTTCTGTGCAGCTGGGCCAATGAGTTTGTACTTGTCACAGACTCCCAGATCTAAATATTATTCAACTATTCAGTAGTTTGCTGAGTCAAATGGTTTGGAGGGAGGATCATGCAGTTCCATTATTAATGAAGGAAATTGGAAGCTTGGATGTGTGGGCCCCAGAAACCTGAAGGGTAATTTTGACTTTGAGTGTAAACCTAAAACAGGTGATATTGATGCAGCTGCCTGTTATATACCTCTTACAACTTTCAAAAACAGTGATATACAAGCATTAACAACTTAGTCTCGAGGCAGCGCGATAGCACAGTGGTTAGCACTGCTGCCTCACAGCACCAGGGACCCGGATTCGATTCCCGGCTTGGGTCACTGTCTGTGCGGAGTTTGCACATTCTCCCCGTGGGAAGAATGCGTGGGTTTCCTCCGAGTGCTCCAATTTCCTCCCACAGTCTGAAAGATGTACTGGTTAGGTGCATTGGCCATGCTAAATTCTCCCTCAGTGTACCCGAAAAGGCACTGGAGTGTGGCGACTAGGGGGCTTGCACAGTAACTTCATTGCAGTGTTAATGTATGCCTGCTTGTGACGCTAATAAATAAACTTTACCTGTGTGTTTTTCTGTGGGCCACTCCATCAAGTTCCTCATCTGAGTCCTCTGTAGCAGTAATCGTTTATGATCTCACCCTCTGGTGAACTGTCAAACACACCATCCTTTAACAAAAACAGAAAATGCTGGAAAATCTCAGCAGGTCTGACAGCATTTCTGGGGAGAGAATAGAGCCAACGTTTTGAGTCTAAATGACCCTTTGTCACAGCCTGGCTTAGCTGTAGGCCACTCACACCCGAATGACATACCACATGTTGATCGCAGCTCTATATTAGTCTCCAAGATGCAAGCAGTGTCAACATCTGAGCTGACGGCTGTGTTATTTCAAGTGAAGGGGCCTCTTCATTAATGCTGTTGCTCCCCTTCCTGGGTTTGCTGTGGATGGACAGGTGACAGCAGGAACTCAGATAACCTGAGGGAAGGGAAATATGATAGGAAGGAAGAGGACCATTGTCACATCGTCAACAGCTAGCTCATTATACCAGATAATGAGGGTGAGGGCGTGCTGCAAGTTGAGAAGGGACAAGGACAAAAATATACTGCTACCCTCAATGATCTCAGCAATGTTTGATGCCGTGGGTTCAATTGCAGCTGGCCCTACGATGTGGACAACCATAGCCAACAAGTCCTGGATTGGGATTTGAACCAGGAGCTTCTGGTTTGGAGGTAAAAATACTAACAACTGACCACAAGACTTCGATAAGCAAGGCAGTAAATATTTCCAATAGAGGGTCAATAAATATGCCATATAGCAAGTTCACTGTTGTGCAGTCAACATGAAAATAAGATCTTTAGACAGTATTAGTTGCTTCAAAAGACCTTGCCTCTTCAGCTCCTTGAAGTATTTATTTTTGGGACTTTCCCAGCAAAGCCATTCCTTTCTTCTCCCTTTATTGTTTCTGTTTTTTCTCAGCATACCAACAAGAATAGCAACCACCAGAGGAAACTATCATCTTAACTCCATTGTCAATCCTCTAGGAACTGGAGCTGTAGATTTTGAATTCCATTAGTCAGGATAACTTAAATGAGGTTTAAACAGGTTGCTTCAGTGCTGAAATGATTTGGGTCACATGTTGCAGCTTGTCACTACCAACCAGCCATTCAATTAATAAAACTTGGGCCATTAATATAACTAACCATCAAACACAATGCTCTGTTCTGTTATTTGAAAAGTATAATGCGTATTGGAAGCAATTGGATAGTTTTAATCATTCCTCTGATTTGTAAGCGCACAGCTTGCAACAAACAATTGAAGCCATAAAGTAAATGTTCTGCTAGATCTAATCCATAAACCAGACCACACTCTTCACTGACACCAGACACTATCGTTCCCATATTATTAAGCAGAATCCACAGAAAATATTGGGACCAAAGTTAACCGCATTCAGCAAGATTTAACCACAAATTAAGATGTTACCGTTGGATGATGTCCAGTTACTGTCTGTGCCTGAAGGCTAAATAGCCAACCTTGTGCAGATCTGCAGAAGCTTCTTGAAGTTCTTTCACACATTCATGCCCTGCTATGAGGCTTTGATGGTATCTTCCACCAAATTCAACTCTTCCTGCTCTGTATACTCAATTGTTGGTTACATGTAGTGGCTCCAATGGAGTCTTTCACCAGTAGTTAAATGGTCAGGTTAACAATAGCATTTTAAAATTGTTCTTTGACTCTCTACTTTTCTCCCCATATTATTCTTGGGGTAGAGTTTGACAAAGGCTTGCTCAAATGGGAGGCCATTCTTTATCTGAGTCTAAATTAAGTGATACTGGGTCCTTAGACAATGTGCAATAATGTGCCCCTACAATATTTATTGAGATTCTGAGCCTGAGATCCTCTCACACAAATCACTGATGTAATATCAGAAATGGGAAGTAGAAATAATTTAAATTGGTTTATACAATCATTCGAATTAGGAGTAAGAGTAAGCCACTCAGCTCCTCGAGCCTGCTCCACCATTTAGTAAGATCATGGCTAATCTGATTGTAACCTCATTCCCACTTACCTCCATTAACTTTTCACCCCCTTACTTATGAACCTACAAATTAGGGGCAGAAGTAAATAGTTTAATTAGTTTCAATTCCAAAAATATGATCAATGAGATATTTCAGGATCAGTGAAAATTTTACACAATGGATATAATGAATGTTTACCTGGGTCTGGTCTAAGTGAGTTTATACTTTGGAATGATATTTAGTTCCTGTTGTGATAATAGGCCCTATGCTAAGGACCATGTGTACAGGGTATACTAGAATATATTTCAGTTGTGTTATTGCAATATAATTAAGTAAATTGTATTCAGTGCCAGATTCAAGCACTTAAAATCACATCATTAGAACCACGATCAACAAAGACCCATTACTATAAATTTGAAGAGATCATTCCATTGGTTGTGACTACTGATCTTACTTTTCCTTAATCTATGAGATGTGGGCATCAGCATTTATTACCCATCCCTAATTGCCCTTGAGAAGGTGGTGGTGAGCTGCCTTCTTGAACCACTGTAGTCTCTGAGGTGTAGATGCACCCACAGTGCCGTTAGGGAAAGAGTTCCAGGATTTTGACCCAGCAACAGTGAAGGAACTGAAGAAAGGGATTCCTAGCCAGCTAATAAGATTCATAGGCAGAATGTAGTCTTTAAGAGAACAAAGGATTAGTAAGGAGTTAAATGATTATTAGGCAAGCTAACACAAACAGTTTACACGTATATAAATGTAGTAAGTGAATCAAAACAAGTCATTATGATTTTAAAACATATATGGTGATATTTTAAATGTATTGTTCACTTCAGCTAAGCAAAGTGACCGAAATACATGGTGGTAAATATCATTAGTTTAAATTCAGAGGTCTGGGAACTGGCTAGTCAGCAGTAATGATATCGGGAATTCCTATGAGGAAACATATTTTGCAACATTAGTGAATAGATGCATCACTGCTCAGACACAAGGATAGATATGCCCCTGCACGCAAGAATACTGGTCGAATCAACTTGGCAGAGAGCCAGTGGGAATGTTCACTTTGACCTTATGGTACACTGGCTGAATTTACCTTGCTGGGACCCTGTCCTTCTCTACCTCCTCCTTTTGCCTAACAGGAACGACAATGTATTTCCAAGTCAGGAAAGTGAGTGACTTGGAGGGCAACTTCCAGGCGGTGATGTTCCCATGTGTCTGCTGCCCTTGTCCTTCTAGATGGTATGGTCATGGGTTTGGATGATGCTGCCTAAGGGAACCTTGGCAAGTTCCTGCATTGCATCTTATAGATGGTGTACACTGGCTGCTTTGTCCTGGATAGTGTCAAGCTTTTTGAACGTTGTTGTAGCTGCACTCAATGAGGAAAACGGAGAGTATTTCATCACACCTCTGACTTGTGCCTTATAGATGGTGGACAGGCTTTGGAGTGTTAGGAGGTAAGTTACTTGCTGCAGACTCTTAGCCTCGAACTTGCTCTTGGAGCCACAGTATTTATATGGCCAGTCAGTTTACTTTCTTGTCAATGGTAACCCCAGGATGGTGATAGTGGGGCATTCAACGATGGTAATGCCTCTGAATGTCAAGGGGCAATGGTTAGATTCTCTCTTAGAGATAGTCATTGCCTGACACTTGTGTGGTGCAAATGTTACTTCAATTCAGCCCAAGCCTGGATATTGTCCAGGTCTTTCTACATTTGAACATGGGCTGCTTCAGTATCTGAGGAGTCGTAAATGGTACTGAACATTGCACAATCATCAGCGAACATCCTTACTTCTGACCTTATAATAGAAGGAAGGTCACTGATGAAACATGGATGAAGTTGGCTGGGCCTAGGAACTTCTGTAGAGATGTCCTGAACCTGAGCTGCATGACCTCTAACAACTATATCCTTTGTGCCAGGTATGGTTCCAACCAGTTTTCTCCCTGATTCCCATTGACTCCAATTTTGCTAGGGCTCCTTGATGCCACACTTGGTGAAATGCTGTCTTGATGTCAAGGGTAGGTACTCTCATCTTACCTCTGGAATTCAGCTATTTTGTCCTTGTTTGGACCAAAGCTGTCATGAGGTCAGATGCCAAATGCCTCTGGCAGAACCCAAACTGAGCATTAGGGAGCAGGTTATTGCTAAGCAAGTGCTTAGTCATGTGACCAATGTGCTTGAAAGTGCTGTTGATGATCTGAAATTAGGTAGGAAAGTAAGTTGTGAAGTGGACATAAGGAGGCTACAAAAAGATACAGATAGGTTAAGTGAGTGGACAAAGATCTGGCAAATGGAGTGTAGTGTGGTGGAAAAATGTGAAATTTTCCATTTTGGTAGGAAGAAAAAAAAAGCATATTATCTAAATGGTGAGAAAATACACAACTCTGAGGTGCAGAGGGATCTAGGTGTCTTAGTGCATGAATCAATCATGAATCTATGTGGCTACATTATGCATGGATTGGTACTAGGTGGAAGGTTGCTGCCCGCTAACCTTCCCATCAACAGAGGCTTTCTCTGTTTCTTTCCCTGCCAGCTCAGCTTCCGGCTCCTTGAGCTCTGTAAGGTTCTTCAGGTCAGGCCGGCCCTCTCCCATTTTCTTTCACTCTTCTTGTGAAAAGAGAGAAGATGGGGCTGGGAATAATTGGGTTTCAGGTATCTTTTCATGCTTCCACTCTTACAAATAATCCATTTGATTGTGTGCCACGTGATTGATGTACTTGTCCACAGGGTTCTGGGGCAGCAGTGAGCCCATGCAGATAGAAAGATAAAGCTCACAGGGGCATGTCATGCAGTGCTTATTGACATCCTCAACACCTAACTTTCTTCCACTTCCCCCCCACGACACAGCATCTGAGCTTTGTGTTGCCATCCACTGTGGGCTTTTGATGTGCAGACTAGATGGACTGCAGTAGCGCTATGAGTCACTACCTTATTAGGCTGAGTGGCTTTTTTATGCGTGGGTGACATAGATTGTACCTTTACCACTGAGGCCCATGTTCTGTCTACCATTCAGTGTGTGAGCAGTTGAGGATTCACTTACCCTGGTGGGATAGATGAGGTCATTCATGCTTTTCTGGCACTACAAAGTAGTCTCTGGAGGAGGCCACAGGTACTGGCCACCCTGATGACTTCCTCCGTTTCAGGATTGGTCACATGACTTAGCCTCCTTCTTCCATCATTGGGGCACAGAACATGCTTCCTGACCTCCACTGCATTGAGCAGTACATAGAGGGATGTGTCGCTGAATCTCGGGGCTGGAGTTCCCTGGGATCACCGGACCATCCCCTTTACAACAAAGAAGTTGATGTCCGGATGCTTTTTAAAAGTGGCACCTGAATATGATGGTGAGTGTGTGACATTCAGCTTGCCCTACCGTGCAACATGTTGGGTAACCATAATTAATTAGGCCAACATTGCATGATTTGGTGTGAATTCCCACCAGCCTCTGCCAGTGTCTGCCCCTGCCACGGGTCTGAGGCCAGGAACAGAAACTCCCAGCCTTTGTCTTTCAGACTGGTATCACATTATTAATCTTTCTGTGAAAGGAAATTATTCCCAGTTTTTTTATATTGAATGTCTAACAAATAATCATTATCCCACTTTCTCTAGCCTGGGTTTTTTGCTGGTGCTAATTCTGGGTCATCTGGAATCATCTGTTCCCTTGACGTAATTGCCATAATTTTAGTACAGTATAACAGTTTGGAAACATGGAAGAAACAGTATTTGGATAAATAACACAATTATATTAAAGCTTTGTAATGTTTTACCACTGTTTTATGTCTCAGGAACATATTTATATCCAGTTCACACACTTCTGGTTAGACATTCTAACATTATTCTATCTGCAAACTAGAAAATAATGAAATCCAGGAATACCTTGGTCCTAAGCACTCCAGACTGGAGAGGTTACAGTATACTAAACAAGTGACAATTTAACTTCTGGGGAAATAACTTGTCCTATCTCAAAATACAAATATAAAGAGTCATTTTTTTCCCCAATTTTCTACCTTCCATCCCTCTTTTCTGAAAGCAACCTTCTAGCTGAAATTTGGTTCCAGTTTCAAATCAAACGGATTTTCTTATCAGTGCTCTTGGAGCCTAATTCTGTTGTCACCTGATTTTCACAAACAAGGCTTATGGAGAAAGTGAAGGGGCATGGGATACAAAGGGATGTTGCTTTGTGGATTCAGAACTGGCTTGCCCACAGAAGGCAAAGAGTGGTTGTAGATGGGTCTTTTTCAGAGTGGAGGTCGGTCACCAGTGGGGTGCCCCAGGGATCTGTTCTGGGACCCTTGCTCTTTGTGATTTTTATAAATGACCTGGGTGAGGAAGTGGAAGTATGGGTTGGCAAGTTTTCTGATGACACAAAGGTTGGAGGTGTTGTGGATAGTGTAGAGGGATGTCAGCAGTTGCAACGTGACATAGATAAGATGCAAGACTGGGCGGAGAAGTGGCAGATGGACTTCAACCCAGATAAGTGTGTGGTGGTTCATTTTGGCAGGTCGAATAGGATGGAAGAATATAGTATTAAGGGTAAGACGCTTGGCAGTGTGGAAGAACAGAGGGATCTTGGGGTCCGGGTTCATAGGACACTCAAAGCGGCGTCGCAGGTAGAGGCTGTGGTTAAGAAGGCATATGGAATACTGGCCTTCATCAATAGAGGAATTGAGTTTAGAAATCGGGAGATAATGCTGCAGCTGTATAGGACCCTGGTCAGACCCCACCTGGAGTACTGTGCCCAGTTCTGGTCGCCTCATTATAGAAAGCATGTGGAAGCCATAGAATGGGTGCAGAGGAGATTTACGAGGATGTTGCCGGGATTAAGTGGTATGCCTTATGAGGATAGGTTGAGAGAGCTAGGTCTATTCTCCTTGGAGAGGCGAAGGATGAGAGGTGACCTGATAGAGGTGTATAAGATGTTGAGAGGTATTGATAGAGTGGATTCTCAGAGGCTTTTACCCAGGGCTGAAATGGTTGTCACGAGAGGCCACAGGTTTAGGGTGCTGGGGAGTAGGTATAGAGGAGATGTTAGGGGTAAGTTTTTCACTCAGAAGGTGGTGGGTGCATGGAATCGGCTGCCGGTAGTGGTGGTGGAAGCGGATTTGATTGAGTCTTTTAAGAGACTTTTGGATAGGTTCATGGAGGTTAGTAAGATAGAGGGTTATAGATGAGCCTGTAAGGAAATTGTTCGGCGCAACTTGTGGGCCGAAGGGCCTGTTTGTGCTGTAGCTTTTCTATGATTCTATGATAAATCAAATAGAGCTCAGGATAGTGTTCAGGAGTTTTAACTCTAATTTTACTTTCCCTAACTCATTGATATCAACTTTGCTGCTAATATTGCCACATGGGATGACAGCAGGTAACTGCACAAATCAGAAATCAAATCTAAAAACTTCTTAGTTTGTATCTTCTAAGTACATACTGTCTGAGCCATGTGGAGAATAATGAACTCATTTGGAGAAGAATGCTTCTGATTAGAGGGTATTAGAGATTGGGAAGGTGCTATTGTTGAGGTGAACAGAAGAAGAGGCCTATATCAGAGGAACCAAATGGTTAGGCAGGGAGACTGTAGTGTCATAACAGTGATCGGAAGAAACAAAGTCATAAGGGATTTAAACAAAAAGGATGGAAAGTTTAACTTTGGGGTGTGCAGAACTGGGAGTTAATCAGGTCAGCGACTACAGCAGTTGCAGCCTCCAGTGCCTTTGTGTCATGTTGCCAACTCCATCACAAGCATCGTCACTGGAGTTTTCCCCACCATCAATTAATCTCTTGTTGTCCATTTTTTGATGCCCAGGCCTTTTCTATTGCAGGTTTGCCTTTGAGGCCTCCTTTCCCGTTCTCTGCTGTTCACACCAGCTGAAAACCTACTTCGGTTACACTTGCTGCCTCTGCTCTTCTGCAGCATTTCTCAATCACTGTCTGCTCCATTTCCAGAACGTTATTGGTGTTCAGCCGACAGCAGGCTCCATGCTGCCAAACACCACTTGTGACCGTTGTTAATTTTTGATCATGGTCAAAGTAAAATATTGTCTATTATAATTAAAACTGAATATCTTTTGTTAATGGATGCTGCAGCTGACTTGTAACTGTATTAACTGGATTTACTTCCTTTGATTTGAAAATGACAACATTGCAGATATAACATTACATGTATGACTGTAAATTCAACCACATGCTCTGACATTTAGCAGAGTCATGTTATTCTTGGAATTTTATTCCGTTAAGTGTAGGTTGACAAGCACAACCAAAACTGAAACACTCACGTCTGACCACATTGACCAGAAAAGAGACTAAATGAAGTAACTGTCCAGAAACCACATTCTGAACTCTATTCTACAGGATGGAAATAAAATCCTTCATTGTTTCCTCCTGAAAATGGATTGCACAATGAGTTGCCACTGTATTTAACTGTGCAAGTGGCCTCATGTTGGAGAGGGTGAGGTCCAAATGTGTCATAGGCACAATGTCCAGCACTGCCTACTCCATGGCGATGAATTGGTGCAGATCTGACACTTCACTTCCTGCCTGCATTATCTCCTGGCTATTGTATATATGCTTCTCCTGCAGGGTGACATGGACATGAGCTGTTGAAGTCCCCAGTGGTGCCCCCTACTAATTTTCTCCCCCTATAAGGCTGGCTGATACCTCAGCCTCTGGCCAGATGTAAGGAACAAAATACGCAGCAGCCTGGTGAAGACCTCCAGGTAGACATTAAAAAAAATCTAGGGGTCGCCCCCCCTGGCAGTGCCAGCCCAATCCTGTTCTCCTCCCTTGGCAGCCATTTCCGCAGTGTGTGGCAGGCCCAGACTTGGCTGCTTCTTACTTTTTCCAAGTGGTGACCAGGTTCAGCTTCCAGCTGTTTTTTGTTAGCGTCAATGGGGCACCAAACTGACTTTGGACCAATGAGATAATCTCCATTTGAAAACTGTGTTGTGTCAGTGATGCGGGTGTGACACTGGGTTGGGATTTGGAACTGAAGCGGCAGCAGGGTTCCCTGCCCAGAACTGAAAATCTGGCCAAACGTTTTTTCTTCACCAGCTGCACTCTAGGTACCTCAACGATCAGGACAATGACTGCACTGTACCAGCACTAAAATATGTCTATAGAATTGCTCCATTGGATTAAGATTGCCAGTTGCAGTAAATTGGCGAGTTGGGTTATTGCATGTAGAAGAACGCGCAAACAGCAATACCACAGGAGCACAAACCTCACATTCTGTCATTTCTGTCTTTAATATATGACACAGATCGCTATGCCAACCCCTGGGGGGAGTTAAGTTCTAAGGGTAATGAAGACAAATGTAGCATCTGATTGAATAAGTGATCTTGTGCACCCAATTCACATTCAATTGATGAAGCTTGATATCTGGGCACAAAGTCAACCTTTGATACAGGCATATGGAGCCTCTGCCTTGATCCGAATCTCACAGATTAGATCAGGTATGCTCATAGTTTACAACAAGTCTCAATAAAATAGTGTTTGAGAGTCTTGAGGTATGGTCCATTTCTAAAAATATTTTGTATGACATTTTGTTATGGTTTGCTCCTACAATTAGTTTGTTTTGCTAAGAAAACTGTTACTTTTGCAATTCTTAATTATGGTTATAGCTTGCATTTGTATCACTCAATACAAAGTTACAAGGATATTTGTTCCTTTTGGCATTTTGAACATTCTGCTGTATATGATTTAGATGAGAAGAAATGTCTAAGGAACCAACAAATACAGATGCAATGATATATCAAGTGTTTTGTTTGCACCTTTCAGTACCCTAAGGTCCACATTTATAGATCCCTCCTTGTATTTGCTTTCTCCACTTTGCAAAATACAGAATTTTATAGAATGGGACTGTACATGCAATAGCCTAAAATTGTTCATTGATCCACATGAAAATTACTGCACAAACAGACAATGCCTGTCATGCTTCTGCAGGCAACTCACACATTTCAGGAAATATTGGGTGGGTTGGGCTTAAGTATACCAAAATTAAGTTCTAAGATGCGGGTTGGATCAGGTAATCAGGGCGGGGGCAGCAGTTGTGACAATTATGAAATTAGGGTAGTAGTTCTGCTCCTTCTCGCTTCACAGGAACATTAAAGACACACTCTTATTCCAAAAAAAGCAAACTTTCAATAACAGTCACTGAGACTTCCAAACAGGCCAGGCCTGACCTGTCCTACTCACATAAGATAAAGGCAAATTACTGCCGATGCTGGAATCTGAAATAAAAACAGAAAATGCTGGAGAAACTCAGCAGGTCTGACAGCATCTGTGGCGAGAGAATAGAGCCAACAATTCAAGTCAGGATGACTCTTCATCAGAGCAGCTGAGTTTCTCCAGCATTTGCTGTTCTTTTTCTGTCCTATTCATAGTTGCCCAATTTCTGACAAGGAAAGCAAAAAGTGCATGATGCCCTCAGTTACTTAAGAAAGGGACAGAACATCTGTTTCAGGTGCTAGGCAGTATAACCTAAAAATTGGGCCATTCCAATTTAAGATTGAACATTTTCAAGTGTACTTGCGATGCAAGGCACAGGAAATTGGGCCAAAATTCTCTGACCTTGCCTGCAGCTGAGATTCTCCGGTGCCACTGCAGTGACTGTAGATTTGGCTGAGCACCAAAGAGAGACCGGAGAATTCTGGCCTCAGTCTTTGTCATGGGTATGGCAACCAAGAGTCGGACAGAAAAAGAACAGTAAATGCTGTTTTATATCCATATAATGGTGCAATGGGGGTTCAAACTTTACTCCAATAAACAGACTTGTGTGGCCCTATTTCTCTTTCCCCTGCACCCCACCCCACAATCACGAATACAGTTGGTGGAAAGAATCATTATTGGTGCCATCCAGCAACAAATACTCACCAAAACTCAATTTGGGTTTTGCTAATCCCACCTAGTTCAAACCTCATCACAGCCTTGATCTTAACACCGACACAGCAACTAAGTGCCAGAGGAGAGTCGAGAGTAGCTGGTCTACAGGCAAATTCTGGAGGGTTGCCAACTGTGATTAAATGCATTCCTGGAAGTTTCATCATGACTTGCCCCCATGCTTCAGCCATTAGTTGATCAACACATCCATCCTTGTGACAATGCTATTTGGAAAGCAAAAAGACTCATTACTCAATTAGATGGCGCTTGACTGTCAGACAACAGCCTTTCCCCACCATTTTCAATATTTTAACATCTAGTTAAGAGGAATGTTCAAAACAAAATTTTTAAATATTCTTTTTTTTTTCAATGTCCCTATGGTTTATCTCCAGGATTGCACACAGCAGTATCCTTGAGGTTGATCTTCAATTCCTTGAGACTCCAGGCCAACTCTGGAGGGTTAGCAACCCTAAAAAGTAGCTTTTGACCAAGCATGACACCGGAGTCCCAGCAAAACAAAGGTCAATCTGGGTCGTAGACATTTTTATAGTAATAGGAGTCATATGTGACAAAGGAAGGTGCTTGTGGCTGTCAGGGGAAATTCATCAGTGCAGTAATTTCTCAAAAAAAGTGCTTATTTTCCACATATCTAAATTATCTATTTCTATCTGTTGCTTAAACCAGACTTGGACCAGAAAATAGTCCATCTTCCTCATAATTTGTTTGGGAGCTGATGTGATATAAATGCAATGTAAGAAGTCACAACATTTGAGGCATGAATACTTGGGAAAACTTTTCGAACACAACATGTGTCAGTAGTACTGGCATAATGTCACTTTTACCACACTTGTGAGCAAAACGATAACAATCAAATCCATCAAGTTTTACTCATGGTAGGAAAATGGTATCCTGCATTCTTTTGTGTGTAAATAAAAGCTTAATACAATAGAGAAACAAAGGCTGAGAGAATATCAAGAACAGGAAAGCAGAGCAGAGGTCAGAAGACACAGTTCAATCATTTTTTGTTTGGTTTATTTTAAATGTTATTTGTATGTGTTTTAGTTTCACTTTGCTTCCTGTTTGTGGCATTCAGAGTCAAGCGTTCTCAAGTCTGACTGACAAAGTATGTGGGGGGCTGGAGACCTTTTCATGACCTCTGTCAATGCCATTCATTTTCTAGGTGATGCCTGCTGATTTTCCTACCTTGCTCTTACTGAATGTGATGATTCAGAGAATAATAGCAATTCAAGAAGGAGCATGAAGATTAAATATTTAATATTTCTCCATTTTTTAAGTTATTTCATTTTTTTCCCCTCCTATGCTTTGCCATGCCACACACAGTTCAGTCTGAGAGTTGTTCTAATGTTGCCATCCTTTCTGCATAGTTTAGGAATGCTGGAAATTAGACCTTTATTAAGTTCTATGCTGCTCAGGAAAACAACAATATTTGGTCAACCTTGACTGACAGTATAAGTGATGCAACAAACAATATATAGAATATATGTGGGGATACCTGAAAACTCTGACTTCATGAACTTCTGAGACATTTTCTATGATAAGTATTGAAGTTAATTACAGCTTTTAAAAAATCAGTACAATGAATGCTCCTTCTTAAACAAAAGGTTAATTCCTATTATTTCTCTGCCCAGTTTGTGTTACCTCAATACAATGAAGCACTGCTATAACATCTAATCAATTTCAAATTCCAAAAAGTAATGGCTTCAGAATTAACTTGTCAATTTATTCATTAAGTTTTATTTTTGTGTTTACTTGTAAAATGTTTCAGGAAAAACACCCTGGAGCAAAATTAGCCATGGTCAGAAATGGGTACGGGATATTTTAAAAATTCATTCATGAGATGTGGGTGTCGCTGAGTGGGTCAGCATTTATTGCCCATCCCCAACTGTCCTTGAACTAAGTGGCTTGCTCAGGGCATTTGACAGTCAGCCACATTGCTGTAGATCTGCAGTCATATGTAGGCAGACCAGGTAAGAATGGCAGACTTTCTTCATGGTTCATTAATGAACCACATGGGTTTTTATGGCAATCAACAATGGTTTCATGATCATCATTAGACTTTTAATTCTATGTTTTTAAAAAAAATGAAATTCCACCATCTGCCGTATTTAGGATTCAAACCATGTCCCCAGAGCATTGCCCTGGGTCTTTGGATTACTGGTCCAGTAACAATACCACTATGCCACTGCCTCCCTGTGATGTGAGATTATTCAATGGTCAAAGCTTCCGATGCATCAGCAATTAAAACTTTGTGCTCCCTACCTCAGAGCAGCCTTTTGAGTGTCTGCATGCCTGAGCAGGGGGTGGAAAATCATGACAGGCTAACACCAGTTAAAGCTAGGTGGAGTTACTTAAAAGTAGACTGTACCTCTTACTGTGACTGCAGTAGGTGTTGGAAGTTGTTCTAAAAATGAATTTGACATGGGAAACACCCAATAATGGCATCCTAGTAGATAAAAGGTTCCAAGACTCTTTGACATTGCATTGGGGTTCTTGGTGCAGGAGATAGAGAGGAGGAGCAGTATGGTGATTGTCCCATTAAGGGTAACACAGGCCATGTGACCTTACTCTGTTGTGTTGTGATTGCCCCTTTAAGAGCAACACAACAGAGTAAGGGTCTTAAAGGGACACCACAAGAAGGTCATCACAGAGGACAGCGCCCACCCCAGTCAAACCTTGTAAAGGCAGTGGGACCAGATAGCATTGCAGCTCAATGTTAAGAGTCCAGCCCCACGGACCTAGATACAGTGCAGTAAAAAGTTCAACAACCTCAATTGTGGTCACGGTAATTGTTCCAGTGTTTCCCACTTTACAACTATTGGTGAGTCGCAACTTTTGATGTGGAAACACTTTGCAGCACAATGAGCTGATATTATAGGAAAGATGTGGAAGTGTTGGAAAGGGTGCAGAGGAGATTTACCAGGATGTTGCCTGGTATGGTGGGAAAATTGTATGAGGAAAGGCTGAGGGGCTTGAGGTTGTTTTCGTTAGAGAGAAGAAGGTTAAGAGGTGACTTAATAGAGGCATACAAGATGATCAGAGGATTAGATAGGGTGGATAGTGAGAGACTTTTTCCTCGGATGGTGTTGGCTAGCACGAGGGGACATAGCTTTAAATTGAGGGGTGAGAGATATAGGACAGATGTTAGAGGTAGGTTCTTTACTCAGAGAGTAGTAAGGGCGTGGAATGCCCTGCCTGCAGCAGTGGTGGACTCGTCAACGTTGAGAGCGTTCAAATGGTTATTGGATAAACATATGGATGATATTGGAATAGTGTAGATTAGAGGGGCTTTAGATTGGTACCACTGGTCGGCGCAACATCGAGGGCCGAAGGGCCTGTACTGCGCTGTAATGGTCTATGTTCTATGTTCTAGAACACCAAGGTCTCGCTGAGTATCCAACTCTCTCAGTACACTCATTCAAATAATAATCTACCTTCCTATTTTTCCTACTTATGTGGATAACCTCACATTTATCCATATTGTACTGCATCTGCCATGCATATGCCCACTCACTCAACCTGTCCAAATCACACTGAAGCATCTCTGTATCCTCCTCACAGCTCACCCTTCTATCCAGCTTTGTGTTATCTGCAAATTTGGAGATATTACATTTAATTCTCTTATCTAAATCATTAATATATATAGTGAATAACTGGGGTCCCAGCACTGATCCTTGCGGCTCCCCACTAGTTACTGCCTGTCATTTGGAAAAAGATCTGTTTATTCCTCCTCTTTGTTTCCTGTCTGCCAACCAGTTTTCTATTCATCTCAATACACTACCCCCAAAACCCATGTGCTTTAATTTTACACTCCAATTTCTTATGTGGGACTTCGTCAAAAGCTTTCTGAAAGTCCAAATAAACCACATCCACTGACTCCATCATCAACTCAACCAGTTACATCCTTGAAGAATTCCAGTAGATTTGTCAAGCATGTTTTCCCTTTCATATATCCATGCTGACTCTATCCTATCTTGCCACTATTTTCCAAGTGTTTTGCTGCAAAATCTTTGATAATGGATTCTAGAATTTTCTCCACTACAGACATCAGACTTACTGGTCTATAATTCCTGTTTTCATTCCTGTTTTCTACCTCCCTTTTTAAAATTAGCTAACCTCTGTGGTGAACCACACCACTGTAACTACATGTGTATGCCGGGACACACCCATGCTGCACCTGGCCCGAGACTCCTTTTCCACCTGAGACTCCTCCCTTTCCACCAGAGTGAGGTATAAAGGTGATGGTTCCTCCTCCTCACCTCAGTCTAGGCCAGGTCAGCTACAAGGGTGTGCTCCTGTTCTTTGTGAATAAAAGCCTGTTAATTCACTCACTCACTGGAGTCCTCGTATCGTGATTGATAGTGCTTCAACCTCCAATCTGCAGGAACTGTTCCAGAGTCTATAGAATACTGGAAGATGACCATCAATGCATCCACTATTTCTTGGGCCACTTCTCAAGTGTTCAAGGATGTAGATTATTAGGCCCTGGGAATTATTGGCCTTCAATCCCATCAGTTTCCCCATCACCATTTATCTACTAATACTGATCTCCTTCAGTTCCTCCCTCTCACTGAATTCTGTATTCCCCAATATTTCTGGTACCTTATTTGTGTCCTCCTTATTTGTGTCCTCCTTTGTGAAGGCAGAACGAACGTATGTATTCAGTTGGTCAGCCATTTCTTTGTTCCCCATTATAAATTCCCCTGTTTCTGGCCGTAAGGGACCTACATTTGTCTTCACCAATCTTTTTCTCCTCACATACCTACAGAAACTTTAACGGTCAATTTTTCTGTTCCCTGCAAGCTTACTCTCATATTCTATTTTCCCCTTCTTAATCAGTCCTTTGGTCCTCCTTTGTTGAATTCTGAACTGTTTCCAATCCTCAGGTCTGTTGTTTATCTTGGCCAATTTGTATACCTCTTCCTTAGATCTAATACTATCTCTAATTTCCCTTGTAAGCCATGGTTTGGCCACCTTTCCAGTTTTACCTTTGCAGGAATAAACAATTGTTGCCGTTCACCCATGTGTTCCTTGAATGTTTGCCATTGCCTTTAAGTAACATTTCCCACTCTATCATAGCCAACCCATGCCTCTTATCATAATAGCATCCTTTATTAAGATTTAGGACTGTACTCTCAGCATCAACTATGTCACTCTCTAACTTGATGAAAACTTCTTTCATGTTATGGTGGCTCGTCCCCAAGGGGTGTTGCACAATTAGATTGCCAATTATTCCTTTCTTATTACACAATACCCAATCTAGAATGGCCTCCTCTCTAGTTGGTTCCTCAATGTATTGGTCCAGAAAACCATCCCGTACATACTCCAGGAATTCCTCCTCTATGATATTGTAACTCATTTGATTTGCTCAATCTATACCTTAGCTATGGAAAAGGATAGGTATATACCAAAGGGCAAGAGTTATAGCTGGGGGAAAGGAAATTATGATGCGATTAGGCGAGATTTAGCTGGCATAGGTTGGGGAAGGAAACTGCAGGGGATGGGCACAATTGTAATGTGGAACTTGTTCAAGGAACAGCTACTACGCGTCCTTGATAAATATGTACCTGTCAGGCAGGGAGGAAGCAGGCGTGTGAGGGAACCGGGGTTTACTAAGGAGATTGAATCTCTTGTGAAGAGGAAAAAGGAGACTTATGTTAAGATGAGACGTGAAGGCTCAGTTAGGGAGCTTGAGAGTTACAACTTAGCCAGGAAGGACCTAAAGAAAGAGTTAAGAAGAGCCAGGAGGGGACATGAGAAGTCTTTGGCAGGTAGGATCAAGGAAAACCCTAAAGCTTTCTATAGGTATGTCAGGAGTAAATGAATGACTAGGGTAAGATTAGGGCCAGTCAGGGACAGGAGTGGGAAGTGGTAAATATTCCCCCAGGGCATCAGTCCCAATCCTGCTCAGGTCTAACCCATCCAGTTTGTACTGATCCCACTTCCCCCGAACCATTCCCAATGCCCAAGGGATCTAAAATCCTCTCCTTTACACCATCTCTTCAGCCACGTATTCCGATATGTCCTGCTATTTCTACTCTGACTACCATGTATCGCTGGTAGTAATCCTGAGACCTTTGAGGTCTGACTTCTCAATTTTCTTTTAGGACCTCATCCTTTTTTTCACCTATGTCATTGGTAATAACGTGTATGACGACCACTGGCTGTTCACCGTCCCCCTCCAGAATGTCCTGTAACTGCTCTGAGGCATCCTTGGCCCTCGCACCAGGGAGGCAACATACCACCCTGGAGTCTTGTTTGTGGCCACAGAAACACCTATCTATTCCTCTTACAATTGAATCTCTTATAACTATTGCATTCCCACACTTATTACTCCTCCACTTGTGCAGCAGAACCAACCCTGGCGCAACAAATTTGGCTGTTGCTGCTTTACCCTGAGAGATCATTCCTGTCAACAGTATCCAAATCAGTATCTTTGTTTTTCAGGGGAATACTACAGGAGATTCCTGTACTGCTTGTCTCACCCTCTTGCTCTGCCTGGTGGTCACCCATTCCCTTCCTTCTTGGGGAATCATAGCCTGCGGTGTGAGCACCTCTTTATACGTGCTATCTATGGTACTCTCCACTACTTGGATGCTCCACGGTGTCCAAAACACAGGCTTCCAAGACTTGCGGCTGGAGACTTCCTGCACACATGCTCGCCCCGGACACTGGAAATGTTCCCAGCTTCCCACATGGAGCACAAGGAGCGCCCCATGGTTTAGAGCTCTCCTACCATGACTTATCCCTTTAAATTAAACATTTGGAAGATACTTGATATCAGATTACATCCAATTCTCTCGGACCCTTCTTTCCTAGGTCTCATTACCACCCAATATAACCTTACAAACTGTAAACCACAAAAAAGACCTCTGAAACTATAAATGATAAAAGTACTTACCCAACCTTACCCACTACCTACCAATCAGCCCTCTCCTCTACTAGCAGGGCAAGACCACTCTGAAGATTTAAAAGTTAGAAAGCGAGGAGAAAAAGCAAAAAGCACATCCTTCCCCTTTGCACCAAATTCCCACTCAGTTCCAATTTCCTAATACCCACACTCACTCTGGCTGTGTCTCACTCCGGATGGGTGTTCTCTCCCACTGTTCGTGCGCAAAGCTCACTGTTGGAAGAAATTGCTACTTGATTCCCCATATTGTTTGTGAGCCCCTTTTTCTGCATTCTCCAGTGACAAGGCTATTTCAATAGCTTTGTTAAGTCTAAATTGGGCTCTGCCAAGAGGTTCTTTTGCATGGTTTGGTAATTTATGCCACATACCAATCTGTCCTGCAACATTTTATTAAGAGGCGGTTCAAATTCACATGGGGGCTTTGGGTCATTGTGGTTTTTATTTAACCAGATCTACCAGCTCATTAAATTTTTTGAGTTGGGGGAATCCAGATACGTCAGACTTCTTATCCCATTGAAAGTCGGGCACCTGCATGCTGTTAACAATATCACTTTTTGTTTTTTGTCTCCTTCAATGTTGTTAGCACAGTAGAAGTAATGCATGTGCTCAGTGCATTGGGCCGAATCTTCCCACTGGTGTCAGATGGCGGAATTCTCCAAAAAAAATTCTAAGTGTTGAATTTGTGTGAAAATTGGAGTAATTCATGTCTTTTTTTCAGTGGGAGTTTAGACAAGAATCTCCCGCACTCTGCAGCAGCCACCAGTGTGAATATCCTTAAATTTCAGGGGGCGGGGCCTATTCCCGCTGGAGAGGCTGAAATGAGCGGGCTACTGCGCATGCGTCAGTCTGTCAGTGCCGAGATCGGCAGATGCGCAGTAGCCCCGCATTGACAACCTCACCGATTCTGGTCAGCTTGATCGCTGGTCAGCCCTGCGACCCCCGTAACGCCGGCTCACCACCCCCCCATGGCCTGATCGCTGCCCCCCGGCCATTCCCAGCCCAGCCCCGAACCCCCCCACCCCTCCTGACCCATTGCGATCTCCAGCCCCCACCCCCACGCCCCCAGTCCACCCTGATCGCTGGCCCCCCTCCTTCCCCGACCGATTCCGACTGTAGAATGGCAGCGGGACCCCCCACTGCCACCGGTAGCCCCCTGGGCCCTGTCCCCATCAGGCCCTGCTGTCTCAATAGACCTTGCCCCCTTGGCACTGCTCCAAGCCTGATGGGCAGTGCCAAGGTGACTCCTGGGCATTGGCACTTTGCCCCTTGGGCAGTGCCGGGGGCACAGGCTGGCACTGCCAGGGTGCTCATGCCCAGGGGGGCACTATCCCCCACCGCCCAACCCCTTGGGGGCCCTGATTGCCTCCTGTTTTACTCCAGCGGGGTTGAGCCACTAGTTCCTTGAAAGTGCAGAGCTAGTGTAACCCCGCTGGAGTGAAACATTCTGGTGGGGTGGGAGAGGCTAGCGGGCCTGATTTAAATGATCTGTGCATCCATCCGCCGATTTTCGGCACGGAGCAGATGCCGCCGGAAATCCGGCACTGGGAGACACAAGCGGGGCACGAATGCTTGCGCAAACCCTGTAAATCGGCCGCCGTGGGATTCACCCGGCCTGCGGGATGGGAGAATCGTGGCCAGAGGATTTGAATTTTCTGAAAAGAGGCATAATGGCTTTTTCTTACCAGAGATGTTCTTGACATTCGGAGGTTGTCTGGAGGGAAAAATGGAGGAAAAAATAACTTTGGTCCTTGTTGCCAATGTAGTAGTTCAGCCAAACGCCAGTTTCCCATCACCAATATCCTTTATTGTGCACCAATGGGAAGTGCCACTCCCGTGGCTTAGAATCAGGTAGTCTTCACCTCGCAACATACAATCCCAGTCCAGGTAAAGTTGACTGCTGCCCACTGAGCAAGTCTCTGCTCATTCACTAAGACAGCTCGTATTCCACAAAGTTCATGGATAGATCTATTGATGATCCCCCATGGCCTTTATAACATGGTCTAAGCAAAAGGCTAAAACTTCTTTAAAATATTTTTTCATGGGACGTGGGCATCACTAAAAAGGTTAGCATTTGTTACCTAATCCTAAAATTGTACTTGAACTAAGTAGCTTGCCAGGCCATTTCAGTGGGCAGTTAAAAGGCAACCCATGTTACTGTAGACCAGACAAGGATGATAGATTTCCTTCCCTGAAGGACACTGGTCAACCAGATTGGCTTTTACAAGAATCAGCAATGGTTTCATGATCAACATTATTGAGATGACCTTTTAATTCCAGATTTATTAATTTAATTTAAATTCCATCAGCTGCCATGTCCCCAGCACATTAGTAACAGTTTTAACAACACCAGGTTCAAGTCTTTAACCTGGACTTTAACCTGGTGTTGTTAAAACTGTTATTGTGTTTACCCCAGTCCAACGCCGGCATCTCCACATCATGCCCAGCACATTAGCCAGGCCCTCTGGATCGCTAAAATTGTAAGATGTAGGATTTTTGGGTGAATGGAGAATTGGGGTGCATTTACTGATATTGTAGATCTTCCATGTGTGTACGCTAATGCCATCACCAAAAGGTGCTCAACATGATCCCACCACAAGTTTACATACAACAAAAAACTGGGTGCTAAAGCATAGAATTCCAGTGAGAGCTTTTATTTAAAGAGTGGGTGTTGGCCCCATCTTGTGGTAACTTTCAACCAAAACTGCAAGGGCCACTCAGCAGTGGCCTATTCTAGCTTTCAAATCTATAACTAACTAACCGGTGTCTACTTGACTCAGTTCTTAGTACTTTCACTTCGAAGCCAGTAGGTTGTGAGGTTCAAGCTCCATGGCAGGTCATAAACACATACTCTAGTCAATACATGACTGTTGGAGCGGTGCCTGATGAGATACTAAACTACTTTTCAGGTTGAAGTAAAAGATCTCATGACAAAATGTGAAGAACAGCAGGGAGTTTTACAGGTATCCTTGTCTATGTTTCATTTTTGACTAAAATTACCGGTGAAAATCCACCAGTCAGTCATTTGTCAGATTTGCTGTTGATTGAATTTTGCACTGCATAAAATGTTACCACAGCAGTCACACCATTTCAATCATTTTAAAGTGTTCTGAGAACTTTGCTTTTAGGAATGTGCTAAACACTATTTTGATTTGATCTGATTTATTACCGTCACATGTATTAGTTAGTATTCAGTAAAAACTATTGTTTCTTACGCACTATACACTCAAAGAATACCGTATATAGGGAAGGAAAGGAGAGAGTGCAAAACGTTATACTCCTAGCTAGAGTGCAGAGAAAGATCAACTTAATGCGAGGTAAGTCCATTCAAAAGTCTGATGGCAGCAGGGAAGAAGCTGTTTTTGATTCGGTTGGTACGTGATCTCAGACTTTTGTATCTTTTTCCCGACGGAAAAAGGTGGAAGAGAGTATGTCCGGGGTGCGTGGGGTCCTTGATTATGCTGACTGCTTTTCTGAGGCAGCAGGAAGTGTAGACAGTGTGAATAGATCGGAGGCTGGTTTGCGTGATGGACTGGGCTTCATTCACGACTCTTTGTAGTTTCTTGCGGTCTTGGACAGAGCAGGAGCCATACCAAGCTGTGATACATCCAGAAAGGATGCTTTCTATGGTGCATCTGTAAAAGTTAATGAGAGTTGTAGCAGACATGCCAAATTTTCTTAGTTTCCTGAGAAAGTTGGTGGGCTTTCTTAACTATAGCATCCGCATAGAGGGACCAGGATAGGTTGTTGGTGATCTGGACACCTTTAAACTTGAAGCTCTCGATCATTTCTATTTCACCCCCATTGATGTGCACAGGAGCATGTCCTCCACTACGCTTCCTGAAATCAATGACTATCTCCTTCATTTTGTTGACATTGAGGGAGAGATTATTGTCATCGCACCAGTTCACCAGATTCTCTATCTCTTTCCCATACTGTGTTTCGTCATTGTTTGAGATCTGATCCACAATGGTGTGTCATCAGGAAACTTGAAAATCGAGTTGGAGGGGAATTTGGCCATTTAGTCAGAGGTGTATAAGGAGTATAGTAAGGGGCTGAGGTCACAGCCTTGCGCAGCACCAGTGTTGAATATGATCGTGGAGAAGGTGTTGTTGCCTATCCTTACTGACTGTGGTCTGTGGGTTAGGAGGACTATAATCCAGTTGCAGAGGGAGGAGCTGAGTCCAGGCCACAAAGTTTGGAGATGAGTCTTGTAGGAATAATGGTGTTAAAGTAGTCTAGGAATAGTAGTCTGACATTGGTGTCTTTGTTATCTAGATGTTCCAGGGTTGAGTGTAAGGTCAGGGAGATGGTGTCTGCTGTGGACCTGTTGTAGCGATAGGCGAACTGTAGGGGATCCAGGCAGTCTGGTAGGCAGGAATTGATTTGCGCCATGATTAACCTTTCGAAGCACTTCATAATGATGGATGACAGAGCCGCCGGATGACAGTCATTAAGGCACGCTGCCTGGTTTTTCTTTGATACCAGGATGATAGTCATCTTCTTGAAGCAGATAGGGACCTCAGATTGGTGTAAAGAGAGGTTGAAGATGTCTGTGAATATCCCCACCAGCTGGTATGCCAGGAAATGAGTCCTTGTACAGGTACTCCATCTAGGCCAGTTGCTTTCCATGGTTTGACTTTTGAGAAGGCTACTCTGATGTTGGCAATGGTGACCTTGGATACAGGTTTGTTCGAGGCTTCCGGGACAGAGGGCGATGTCTCACTGATCTTTTGCTCAAAATGGGCATAGAATGCATTGAGCTCAACAGGAAAGGGTGCACTGAAGCTGGCGATTTTACCTGTCTTCATCTTATCGGCTGTTATGTCTTGCAGACCTTATCATAGTTGGTGGGAGTCCGTGTGGCTAGCCTAGGATTCTAGCTTTGACCGGTACTGTCTTTTGGCATCTTTGATGGATCTCCTTAGATCATATCTGACATTCTTGTATAAGTTAGGGTTGACTTGAACACTTCAGACCTTGACTTCAGCAGGCTATTTGGACAGAATGGAACCCCTCACCAAAAAATTGGCACTTGGTGTGGACTCCTTCCTCTGCTGGTAAAATGCCAGTGGTGGTGGCAGGTGGCCACTAATAAGCCACAGTAAATATCCTGTTCATCCATGGTTTCCGGTTGGGAAACACGCAGATTTGCTTCTTTGGCACACAGTCTTCTACACACATACTAATGAAGTCAGTTACTGTAGCGGTGTACTCGTTCAGGCTGGCAGCAGAGTTTTGAAGTAAGCTCTGTGAGTGCAAGTTCTTTTTATTTCAACTGAATGAGAGTTTTCTTGACTTGAGCAGAATTTTACACTCTCTGTAACTGGCGCCCCACCCCTAGCAGGCTGGCAGACAGTTAGGCAGGGGGCATAAAATCAGGTGGGATGGTGGGGGTATACCTGTTGTCTACCCATCTCTGCTAGTTATGGAGAGATGTTCAGTGGCCAATTGTGGCCTGTAAGTGGCTTATTAGTGGCCACCTGCCACCACCACTGGCATTTCGCCAGCAGAGGAAGGCGGCCATACCAAGTGCCAGTTTTTTGGTGAAGTGTACCATTCTGTCCAGGTACTCTTTGCCCAACAGAGCCAACCTCCTCCCACCCCCACAAAAATGGTCACTTCTGCTGAACAACACTCCCTCCAACCTCATTGGTGTCCTATTCACCCCTTGCCAGAGCCTGCCTAACTGGCGCTGTCAAGGCCACCACATTAACGATGAACTACGTTGTGCAGCAACACCCTTGCATGGAGATTGTAGCCCTAGAAGGGAGCACCATTCCCATTGGTCCTGTTGGTTTTAAAAATTATAATGAGTCCTAGTAGAATGAACAGGAAAAGAGTAGTCTGGTTCGGGAGTTGATAATAGTGGGGATACATATAAGTTGCCTTTTTATGTGTATGATTTGTAGAGATGATCTTTCTTCCTTTTTAGAACCATAGAAAATTACAGCTCAGAAACAGGCCTTTTGGCCCTTCTTGCCTGTGCCGAACCATTTTTTGCCTAGTCCCACTGACCTGCACTTGGACCATATCCCTCCACACCCCTCTCATCCATGAACCCGTCCAAGTTTTTCTTAAATGTTAAAAGTTTACCACTTTATCCGGCAGCTCATTCCACACTCTCACCACTCTCTGCGTGAAGAAGCCCCCCCTAATATTCCCTTTGAGCTTTTCTCCTTTCACCCTTAACCCATGCCCTCTGGTTTTTTTCTCCCCGAGCCTCAGTGGAAAAAGCCTGCTTGCATTCACTATTGATCTATACCCATCAAAATCTTATACACCTCTATCAAACCTCCCCTCATTCTTCTACACTCCAGGGAATAAAGTCCCAACCTATTCAATCTCTCTCTGTAACTCAGCTTCTCAAGTCCCGGCAACATCCTTGTGAACCTTCTCTGCACTCTTTCAACCTTATTTACATCCTTCCTGTAACTAGGTGACCAAAACTGTACACAATATCTAAATTCGGCCTCACCAATGCCTTATATAACCTTACCATAACACTCCAACTTTTATACTCATTACTCCGATTTATAACGGCCAATGTACCAAAGGCACTCTTTACGACCCTATCCACCTGTGACGTCACTTTTAGGGAATTCTGTACCTGTATTCCCAGATCCCTCTGTTCAACTGCACTCTTCAGAGTCCTACCATTTACCATGTACGTTCTACTTTGGTTTGTCCTTCCAAAGTGCAATATCTCACACTTGTCTGCATTAAATTCCATTTAACATTTTTCAGCCCATTTTTCTAGTTGGTCCAAATCCCTCTGCAAGCTTTGAAAACCTTCCTCACTGTCCACTACACCTCCAATCTTTGTATCATCAGCAAATGTGCTGATCCAATTTACCACATTATCATTCAGATCATTGATATGGATGACAAACAACAATGGACCCAACACCGATCCCTGCGGCACACCACTAGTCACAGGCCTCCACTCAGAGAAGCAATCCTCCACAACCACTCTCTGGCTTCTTCCATTGAGCCAGTGTCTAATCCAATTTACTACCTCCCCATGTATACCCAGTGACTCAACCTTCCTAAATAACTTCCCATGATGGACCTTGTCAAAGGCCTTGCTGAAATCGAGGTAGACAACATCCACCGCCTTCCCTTCATCCACTTTCCTGGTAACTTCCTCGAAAAACTCTAATAGATTGGTCAAACATGATCTACCACGCACAAAGCCATGTTGACTCTCCCTAATAAGTCCCTGTCTATCCAAATATTTGTAGATCCTATCCCTTATCACACCTTCCAATAACTTGCCCACCACTGACGTTAAACTTACTGGCCTATAATTTCCCGGATTTCTTTTGGAACCTTTTTTAAACAACAGAACAACATGAGCCACCCTCCAATCAACCGGCACCTCCTCCGTGAATACTGACATTATAAATATGTCTGCCATTTTAAATTATAAATTTTTTTGTTCAGCCGTTTTGGGCTTTTAGTGTTTCTTTCATAACTTTGTCCATCTATTTATTCTGCATGCCATGATTTTACCTTTAAAGGTGCTCCACTATCCACTGAAAAATTGCTGATCTGAGTTATAGCTGCTATTGAGTAGAACCAATATTGCAAATGGGTTAAAGGGGGATGTTGATGTTGCCCGTTGACATTAAGCTCAGATAGTATGGCCTAAAGAAGAGCACAAAACCGTCTGGAACAACATGAGTTTCAACATAAAACACAAATCTATTATGTTTAAGTAATAATGATTTGGCCCTTCTTGTCTGTGCCGAACCATTTTTTGCCTAGTCCCACTGACCTGCACTTGGACCATATCCCTCCACACCCCTCTCATCCATGAACCCGTCCAAGTTTTTCTTAAATGTTAAAAGTGACCCCGCATTTACCACTTTATCCGGCAGCTCATTCCACACTCCCACCACTCTCTGCGTGAAGAAGCCCCCCCTAATATTCCCTTTAAACTTTTCTCCTTTCACCCTTAACCCATGCCCTCTGGTCTTTTTCTCCCCTTGCCTCAGCGGAAAAAGCCTGCTTGCATTCACTATTGATCTATACCCATCAAAATCTTATACACCTCTATCAAATCTCCCCTCAATCTTCTACGGTCCAGGGAATAAAGTCCCAACCTATTCAATCTCTCTCTGTAACTCAGCTTCTCAAGTCCCGGCAACATCCTTGTGAACCTTCTCTGCACTCTTTCAACCTTATTTACATCCTTCCTGTAACTAGGTGACCAAAACTGCACATAATACTCCAAATTTGGCCTCACCAATGCCTTATATAACCTTACCATAACACTCCAACTTTTATACTCGATACTCCGATTTATAAAGGCCAATATACCAAAGGCACTCTTTACGACCCTATCCACCTGTGACATCACTTTTAGGGAATTCTGTACCTGTATTCCCAGATCCCTCTGTTCAACTGCACTCTTCAGAGTCCTACCATTTACCCTGTACGTTCTTCTTTGGTTTGTCCTTCCAAAGTGCAATATCTCACACTTGTCTGCGTTAAATTCCATTTAACATTTTTCAGCCCATTTTTCTAGTTGGTCCAAATCCCTCTGCAAGCTTTGAAAACCTTCCTCACTGTCCACTACACCTCCAATCTTTGTATCATCAGCAAACTTGCTGATCCAATTTACCACAATATCATCCAGATCATTGATATAGATGACAAACAACAATGGACCCAACACCGATCCCTGCGGCACACCATTAGTCACAGGCCTCCACTCAGAGAAGCAATCCTCCACAACCACTCTCTGGCTTCTTCCATTGAGCCAGTGTCTAATCCAATTTACTACCTCCCCACGTATACCTAGCGACTGAACCTTCCTAACTAACCTCCCATGAGGGACCTTGTCAAAGGCCTTGCTGAAATCCAAGTAGACAACATCCACCGCCTTCCCTTCATCCACTTTCCTGGTAACCTCCTCGAAAAACTCTAATAGATTGGTCAAACATGACCTACCACGCACAAAGCCATGTTGACTCTCCCTAATAAGTCCCTGTCTATCCAAATATTTGTAGATCCTATCCCTTATCACACCTTCCAATAACTTGCCCACCACCGACGTCAAACTTACTGGCCTATAATTTCCTGGATTTCTTTTGGAACCTTTTTTAAACAACGGAACAACATGAGCCACCCTCCAATCATCCGGCACCTCCCCCGTGAATACTGACATTTTAAATATGTCTGCCAGGGCCCCTGCAAGTTCAACACTAGCTTCCCTCAAGGTCCGTGGGAATACCCTGTCCGGTCCTGGGGATTTATCCACTCTGATTTGCCTCAAGACAGCGAGCACCTCCTCCCCTTTAATCTGTAAAGGTTCCATGACCTCCCTACCTGTTTGCCCTATTTCCGTAGACTCCATGTCCGTTTCCTCAGTAAATACGGATGCAAAAAAACCATTTAGTATCTCCCCCATCTCTTTTGGTTCCATACACAGTCTACCACTCTGGTCTTCAAGAGGACCAATTTTATCCCTCACTATCCTTTTGCTCCTAGCATACCTATAGAAGCTCTTTGGATTTTCCACACTCTTATGTTCTTATGAAGAAGTTGAATTTGTTTTTAAACCGCAGTTTTATCACAATTTCCCGTTTGTTTCCCACTGTAGATAAACTTGAGTATTTTTTATTATTAAAAATTATTAAAAATTATTAAAATAATAAACCTGTTGGACTTTAACCTACTGTTTTGAGACTTCTTACTGGGGATAGTAAAGGCACAGAATGTACTCTGGGCAGGGACTACAATGACCATTACCAAGAATGGCTCAGTTGCACGATTCCTGACCATGCCCTACAGGACAGGCCATTCCTCCCCTGAACTTTTTTCTTCATATCTAGTCCAGTCTCTTCACACCTATATATGTGATACTTCTGAAGCCCAATGTCATTTCAATGATTTCCAGTTTCCCGGTCCTACCTGCCTCCTCTTCACTATGACATTTTTGTCATTTAATCTCTGCTGTTCTCTAACCTATTCCTGACCTTCTATTTTGCTCCACTTGCCCCTCCCCATTTTTTCAAAAGCATAAAGCTCATCACATTTCTATCTCTCCCAATTTCCAGAGAAGAATCATATTGGACTTAGAATATTAACTCTTTTTCTCTCTCCACTGATGCTGCCAGACCTACTGTGTTTACCAGCATTTTCTCTTTTTGTTTTCTAAGGAGCACAGTTGATAGACTGGCTGTGCGGCAGGTGGTGAGGGAACCAACAAGAGGGAAAAACTTAGTTGACCTCATCCTCACCACTCTACCTCCCACAGATGCATTTGTCCATGATAGTATCAGTAGAAGTAACCACCGCATAATCCTTGTGCAGACCAAGTCCCATCTTCACATTGAAAAAACCCTTCATTGTGTTGTGTAGCACGATCACTGTGCAAAATTGGATAGATTTTGAACAGATTAAACAGATTGAAGTGAAAGGGAGTCAGGGGAAATTCTCCATTGGGTGGAGTCATGCCTAGCACAAACTGGGCAATGAGGTGATGCACACCACCTTCAACAGCAGAATTATATTCAATCACAATTTATAACCTCATGGCCCGGCATATCTCACCCTCTACCATCACCAGGTCTGGGAATCAACCCTGGTTGAATGAAGAGGGGAGGACATGTCGAGAGCAGCACAGGTACAGTGGAGCCCCGTTGTAACGCGATGGTTGGGGTCCATAAAATATTATCACGAATGTTATCGGGGTCGCGCTAAATCGGGGTCGCGCTAAATCACTAAACCGGAAATAGTAAAAAAGGGTCCAATGATTCATCGCGTCATATCCGATTTCGCGCTAAATCGGGGCGCGTTATAACGGAGCTCCACTGTATAACTAAAAAGGAGATGTCAACCTGGCGAAGCTACAACACAGAAGCTAAAACAGTGGAAGCAGCATGCGACAGATAGGGCTATGTGATCCCACAACTAACAGATCAAATCTAGGCTCAGTCATCTTGCTTCATGCAGTCATGAGTGGTGGTGGACAATTAAGTAACTAACTGCAAGAGCATGATCCACAAATATCCCGTTTTTAATGATGGGGGTGCCCAGCATATCAGTACAAGAATCAAGGCTAAAGCATCCTGGTCTCGTGAGGTACTCAGGTAATCATGAATACCAATCTACAGCCAATTCGAATCACTTCAAGTCATATCAAGAAACAACTGAAGGCACCAGATACTGAGGCTATGGCTATGGGCCTTGACAACATTTTGGCAATAGTACTGAAAACTTTTGCTCCAGAACTAGCCACGCACCTAGCCAAGGTGTTTCAGTACAGTACATTTACTCAGCATCGTGGAAAATTATCCAGCTATGCCCTGTCCACAAAAAGCAGGACAAATCCCACCTAGCGAATTTACTCTCTTAGTCTAATCTTGATCATGAGGAAAATGATAGAATGGGTAATTGACAATGCTATCAAGTGTTATTTGCTTAATAATAACCTGCTCACTGATGCTCAGTTTGGGTTTTGCCAGGGCCACTCAGCTCCTGACTTCATTACAGCTTTAATCCATATGTGGAAAAACAACTAAAATGCAGATATGCGGTAAGAGTGATTGCTCTCGACATCAAGGCAGCATTTGACTGAGTGCGGCATCAAAGAGCCTTTGCAAAAATGAAGTGAAAGGGAGTCAGGGGAAATTCTCCATTGGGTGGAGTCATGCCTAGCACAAACAAAGATGGTTGAGGTCGTTGGAGGT
Source organism: Mustelus asterias (assembly GCF_964213995.1). Classification (NCBI taxonomy): domain Eukaryota; kingdom Metazoa; phylum Chordata; class Chondrichthyes; order Carcharhiniformes; family Triakidae; genus Mustelus; species Mustelus asterias. The sequence continues at coordinate 98,145,736 of NC_135808.1, forward strand.
CAAACATCTTAGTCCTAGGATGTTGCTGCAGGGGTTTCCCAGAGTAGTGTCCCAGGCCAATCAATCCTCAGCTAGACCTGGACAACATTCAGACTTGGGATGCTAAGTGGCAAGTTACATTCACATTTACAAATGCTAATGACCACAAGAGAGAACCTAGCCATCCCCCCTTGACGTTCAATGGCATTGTTGATTGTTGTCGCTGAATCCCGCACTATCAACATTCTGGGGATTACCATTGACCAGAAATCGAATTGGACATGCCACATAAATACTGCGGATACAAGAGAAGGTCAAGACTGGGGATTCTGTGTTGAGTAACTCACCCCCGATCTCCCCCAAGCCTGTCCACCATCAATAACTCACAAGTCAGGAGTATAATTGAATACTCTCCATTTGCTTGGTTGAGTACAGCTCCAATTACACTCACGAATCTCAACACCATCCAGGACCAAGCAGTCTGTTTGACTGGCACCCCATCCACCACGTTAAATATTCACTCCCTCCACTGCTGATACACATTGATAGCAGCAGTGTGTATATTATACAAGATGCACTGCACCAACTCACCAACACTCCTTCGACAGTAGCTTCCAAACCTGCAACCTTGATCACCTCAAAGGGCAATGGCAGCAGATGCATGGGGACACCACAACAAGCAGGTTTCCCTCCAAGCTACACACAAACCGGGCGGCACGGTAGCACAGTGGTTAGCACTGCTGCTTCACAGCTCCAGGGTCCTGGGTTCGATTCCCGGCTCGGGTCACTGTGTGTGTGGAGTCTGCACATTCTCCTCGTGTCTGCGTGGGTTTCCTCCGGGTGCTCCGGTTTCCTCCCACAGTCCAAAGATGTGCGGGTTAGGTTGATTGGCCAGGTTAAAAATTGCCCCTTAGAGTCCTGAGATGCGTAGGTTAAAGGGATTAGCGGGTAAATATGTGGGGGTAGGGCCTGGGTGGGATTGTGGTCGGTGCAGACTCGATGGGCCGAATGGCCTCCTTCTGCACTGTAGGGTTTCTATGATTCTATGAATGTTGACTTTGATCTTATATCATCATTCCTTTACTGTCAGAGTCAAAATCACTGAATCACACAGTGCAGAAGAGGCCATTCAGCCCATCGAATCTGCACTGACATGTGAGAAACTCTTGACCTACCTACCTGATCCAATTTACCAGCAGTTGATCCACAATGCTGAATAAAAAAGGAACTCGCTCCCTAATAGCATTGTGGGTGCACCTACAACACATGGAATACAGTGGTGCAAGAAAATTGTTCACAATCACCTTCTCAAGGGTTTGTTAATAAATGCTGCCCTCGCCAGCGATGCCCCACCTCCCACGAATGCATAAAAAAAGTATGTGACTTATTACACCACATCAAATGTACTTTGTTTCCAATTTCCTCAGTGTACCCAAACAGGAGTGTGGCCACAATGGAATTTTCATAGTAACTTCATTGCAGTGTTAATGTAAGCCTACTTGTGACACTAACAAATAAACTTTAAAACGTTAACTCCTTTACTCACCTCCAGATTTGGGAAACCCTCCAGAAACGCATCCAGGTGATTCCCCCCCGACACACCCGACAGCGAGCATTGGCAAGTTAGTCAACCTTGGACCAAAGTCAGGCCACATCCTAAACTCAGTCACAAGGCCTGGCCTGCCAGTTGGGATTAAAGGCGAAGCTTTGGATTAAAGGGGAAGTTGTGACGGACGGCGATGGAAAACCACCAGGCATGACGGATGAAGCGACGTTGGGAGAGCGGCGGCCTCCCCACTTGGTCAGGAAACCCAAGCCCACCATGCGGAGTCTGCGCCGCCAGGAGCACGTGGTCTGACCCTTCGGCGGGAAATGAAAAGAAAACGCGAGATTTCAAACCCGACGCGTCACAAAAGAAGTGGCGCGCGTCAGCTGCGTGTGGGTGTCGGGAGCGGCCTCGCGCGCAGAGACCGTTGGCCTTCCATCATGGTGTCGATCGGGGCACGGTGGGAACGATCGGCGAGAGCACGACCCCTGCTGAACGTGGCTGATTATTAATGGCAATTCCTGAATAACCCATAAATGTTACGGAGGGAAACGGTTTCTTTCGGTCCTCGGTTTTGAGTCTGCTGGAGGTCCGATGTTATCCAAATTCCGAACCAAGCTCAACCGGTTTAACAGGGCAGGTGAGAAGTTGCTGCGTTACCTTTCACCCCGTGCTAGTGACTTTGTGAAGCTGTGTTTCATTGAGATCCACTGATCAATGAATATCGCCTTTCTATCATTTACAATGTTCACTCGACGTCTATATCTTAATGTTAATATTTACCTGAACAAAAAAAATGTATTGATTGAACTATTTGTTAGCACCTTACTGGTCGGGTTCTGCAGGGGTCATTTGTGAGGACATTGCAGTGTGTGTCTGTTTTTAGGACTTCATACTTGTGGTGAACCACTGTAGTATTGTCTGTTTGTGTGATATGCCTGGACATGCCCCTGCTGCCTCAATCCGGGACTCCGCCCTTCTCTGGGTATAAAGGCGACTGCTCTCTGCCCCTTTTGCCTCAGTTCGGATTAGCTATCGGTTCGGGTGTGCTCCAATTCTTTTGTAAATAAAAGCCTGTTATTTCGCAACAACGAGTCTTTGCATAATCAATGGTGCATCAATTTTATTTACGAAAGTTTTTGGGATGGAGCAACTCTTAAAACCTGATAAACTGGACTTGGACCCCCAGGCCGTTGGGGCCTCAAACTGTTTTGATCACTGGCTGCGCTGCTTCGAGACCTTCATCGCCTCCTCCTCCGCCGTTGTTGTAACCGACATCGACAAACTACACGTGCTACACGCCCGCGTCAGCGCTCACGTCTTCGCGATAATCCGAGACGCGGAAACTTACCAGGAGGCAATCGATCTCCTAAAGGGCCAGTACAACCGGCAGCCGAATGAGGTCTACGCCAGACATCTGCTGGCCACTCGCAGACAGCAGCCAGGGGAATCAACTGAACAATTCTTGTGCGAACTGCGTGCACTCGGCAGAGCCTGCAGCTGCAAGGCCGTTTCAGCCGCTCAAAACGCCAACGACCTGATCAGAGACGCATTTGTCGCGGGCATCAGGTCGACCTATATTCGGCAGCGTCTGCTGGAACAAGGTGGGCTGGACCTGCAGAAGACTGTGGAGCTTGCCGGCTTGCTGGAGGTGGCTTTTCGGAATCTCGAGGCCTACACCCCTGACCGCGAGGGCGCACCGTGGACACCGCAACCGCAGCCATCTCTGTACCTGGGAGGGCCGCAAACCTACGCCACGCCCCGTCCCGACACTGAACTGACCACTGCGGCAGTCTCCGGAGGCCCGAGGTGCTACTTCTGCGGCCTAGAGAAGCACCCACGACGACGCTGCCCGGCGAAAGACGCGATCTGCTCTGGCTGCGGTAAGAAGGGCCAGAAAGTCTGCAGGGCAAAATCGGCCTCCAGGCCCAGCAGCGCCGCGTGTGATATGCGGGAGGCACCGATTCGACGCCATCGGCCGCGTGCGACCCACGGGAGCCGCCATTTTGGATGTCATCGGCCACGTGCGACCCACGGGGGCCACCATCTTGGACGCCATCAGCTGCGTGCGATCCATGGGGGCCGCCATCTTGGATGACGTCAGCCACGTGCGAGCCACGCGGGCTGCCATTTTGGGAACCGTCCACCGCGTGCGGCTCCTCGCCTAATCCGACGGTGGCCTCGGTCGCATTGGACCAGTCCAGGCCTCACCAACTCGCCTGGCCTATGATGGACATCAAGGTAAATGGTCGCACTACTAACTTTATTTGACAGTGGGAGTACGGAGAGTTTTATCCACCCTAATACGGTGAGTTGCTACGCACTGCCAGTACTGCCAATGCAGCAATCAATCTCCATGGCTTCGACGTCCTAGTCGGTGAATGTCCTCGGCTACTGTGGGGCAACTCTGACTGTACGGGGCACAGTGTACGAGAAGTGCAGGCTCGTCGTGCTGCCACAACTCTGCGCTGCTGTACTACTGGGACTAGATTTCATGTGTCACCTTGGGAGCATCACCATGGTATATAATGGGCCTTTTCCCCCAATCTCCGTCCGCAATCCGCAGCTATTAGACCAGCACTACCTGTGGTCTCTCGACCCTTAAAGTTGCCCCTCCCTCGCTCTTTGAATACCTCACCCCCGACTGCAAGCCCATTTCCACCAAAAGCAGACGGTACAGCGCTGGAGATAGAGCGTTTATTAAGTCCGAGGTGCGACGCCTCCTGGGGGAGGGGATCATTGAGGCCAGTACCAGCCCCTGGAGAGTCCAAGTGGTGGTTGTTAAGACTGGGGAGAAACATCGCATGGTCATCGACTACAGTCAGACCATTAGCCGATACACGCTGCTGGACGCGTATCCCCTTCCCCGCATCTCTGACATGGTCAATCAGATTGCACAATATCGAGTGTTCTCCACCATTGACTTGAAGTCTGCATACCGCCAGATCCCTATCCGCCCGGAAGACCGCCAATACGCTGCCTTCGAGGCGGATGGCCGTCTCTATCACTTCCTTCGGCGTCACCAACGGGGTCTCGGTTTTCCAGTGTGAGATGGACCGAATGGTGGACCAGAACGGGCTGCGGGCCACCTTCCCGTACCGGGATAACGTCTCCATCTGCAGCCATGATCAGCAGGACCACGACGCCAACCTCCAAAAATTCCTCCACATCGCGGCACTCCTCAATCTGACCTGTAATAAGGAGAAGTGCGTATTCCGCACGCGCCGCCTCACCATCCTTGGTTGTGTTGTGGAGAACGGGGTCATCGGGCCCGATCCCGACCGCATGCGTCCCCTCCTGGAACTTCCCCTCCCCACCATCCTCAAAGCACTGAGGAGATGCCTGGGCTTCTTCTCGTACTATGCCCAGTGGGTCCCCAATTATGCGGACAAAGCCCGTCTGCTCATCAAATCCACATCTTTTCCCCTGGTGGCGGAGGCTCGGCTGGCCTTTGACCGCATCAAAGTAGATATCGCGAAGGCCACGATGCACGCTGTAGACGAATCCATCCCATTCCAGGTGGAGAACGATGCGTCTGACTTTGCCCTAGCCACCACTCTTAACCAGGCGGGCAGACCCGTGGCCTTCTTCTCGCGCATCCTCCAGGGCCCTGAAATTCGACACTCCTCTGTCGAAAAAGAGGCACAAGCCATCGTGGAGGCTGCACGGCACTGGCGCCACTACTAATGGACCAACGGTCCGTTGCCTTTATGTTCAGTAATGCGCAGCGGGGCAAAATCAAGAATGATAAGATTTTGAGGTGGAGGATTGAGCTCTCCACCTACAATTACGACATTTTATACTGGCCTGGGAAGCTCAATGAGCCCCCAGACGCCCTGTCCCGGGGGACCTGTGCCAGCACAAACCTAGACTGGTTACAGACTCTCCACGACGACCTCTGCCACCCGGGGGTGACCAGGTTCTTCCACTTCATCAAGGCCTGGAACCTGCCCTATTCCATCGAGGAAGTCAGGTCTGTAACCAGGCACTGCCAAGTCTGCGCGGAGTGCAAGCCGCACTTCTATCGGCCAGACAGAGCGCACCTCATCAAAGCCACCCGCCCTTTCGAACGCCTAAGCGTTGAACTTATATTTGAGAATATATACACGTGTTGATATGATTTCCCTAGAGTGTCCAAGAGCAAAATACAGTGGATGCTGGAAGTCTGACATTAAAACAGAAAATGCTGGAAACACTGAGCAAATGTGGCAATGTTTGTGGCACAATAATATTAGAAAATCAAGGGGAAGACAGACAAAAAATGATCACTTTGGAGAAAATATATGAGGAAACTGATAGAGGCAAAGGCTGACAAGTGCCCTTGACCTCATACCCTACATCCTAAAAGAAGTGGCTGCAATGGATGCATTGGTTGTATCCATCTAAAATTCCCAAGATTCCGGAACAGTTGAACAAATGCAAATATGATGCACTGTTTGAGTAAGTAGGGAGACGGTAAGGAAGAAACTTAGCCTATTGTGTGTCATTTGGAAATTCCAAAATCCGTTACGGGCAGGTTAGATGGATTGGCCATGCTAAATTGCCCCTTAGTGTCCAAAGAAGTGCAGGTTAGGTGGATTAGCCATGGTAAAAGTACAAGGGTACGGGGATAAGGTGGCAGGGGACCTTGGTAAGATGATCTTTCAGAGTGTTGGTGCAGATCTGATGGGCCAAATGGCCTCCTTCTGCAGTGTAGGGATTCTATGATTCTATGATAAGTACTAGCAGAATAGCTAATGGATAGGATTTGGAAAAGCATGGCCTAATTAGGGAAAGTCAGCATGGCTTTGTGCGGGGCAGGTCATGTCTTACTAACTTGATTGATTTTTTTTGAGGAGGTGAAGAAGGTAATTGATGAGGGTAGAGCAGTGGATGTTGTCCAAATGAATGTGGAGGCTTTGGAGAGGGTGCAGAAGAGGTTTACCAGGATGTTGCCTGGATTAAAGGTTATGAGCTATAAGGAGAGGCTGGACAAGAGTTCTTTTCTCTGGAGTGGTGGAGGCTGAGGGGAGGCCTGATAGAAGTCTATAAAATTATGAGAGGCATAGATAGGGTTGACAGTCAGAACCTTTTTCCTGGAGTTGAAATGTCTAGTACAAGGGGAAATGCAGTTAGGGTGAGAGGGGGAAAGTTCTTTACACAGAGAGGGGTAGGTGTTTGGAACGCACTGCCAGGGTGGTGGTGGAGGCAGATACAATAAGGGCATTTAAGGGGCTCTTAGATGAGCACATGACTATGCAAGGAATAGAGGGATATAGACCAAGGGCAAGCAAAAGAGATTAGTTTAAATTGGTGTCATGTTCGGCACAACATCGTGGACTGAAGGGCCTGTTCCTGTGCTGTACTATTCAATGTTCTATTTGAAAAATCATAATACAATCAAACAGAGTCAACATGGTTTATGAAAGGGAAATGGCCTTTGAAAAAATTATTAGAGTTCTTTGAGGATATAACTTGCAAGGCAGATAAAGGGGAACCAGTAGACATGTTGGGCGGGATCTTCTGGTCTCGCTTGCCCCAGGACCGGAAATTTCCGTCCAAGGTCAGTGGACCTTTGCATGGTCTGCTGAATTTTCTGTTCTGCCCGCTATAATTCCCATAGCGGGTGGGATGAGAAAATTCTACCCAGTGACCGGAGTTTTCCAGCTGTTCACACTGGCGAGATTTCCTGGTCTCCCTGATGATGTACCCCTGGGATGCAGTCAAATTCCAGAAGATTCTGCTGCTGGGGAATGGCGCACCACCTCCCATCATAAAAAACACGCCACAGATGGGCCGGAAAATCCCCCTTACTGGTGTATTTGCATTGCCGACAGGTGATGAATATGGTGCCATGTAAAAAAGTTGTCACATAGGATAAGAGCTAATGGTATCTAGGGTAATACATTAGCATGGAAAGCGAATTGGTTTGACTAACAAGACAAAGAGTTGGAATAAGTGGGCAATTTTGTGAAGTGCCTCAGGGATCATTGCTGGAGCCACAACTACTTACAATCTATATTAATGACTTGGATAAAGGGGCAGAGTGTATTGTAGGCAAATTTGCTGACTACAAAAATAGGAGAGGAGTACAAAGTCTGCACTGGAATGAGCAGGCATAAATTTGGTAAGTGGAGTATATAATGTAGAAAAATGTGAGATTGTTCACTTTGGCAATAAGAATTGGAAACCAAAATATAATTTTAATGAAGAGAGACTATGAATACTGCAGCACAGAGGGGCCTGGGTATACAGAGTAACATACATAGAAAATAGAAGCAAGAGAAGGCCATTCGGCCGTTTGAGCTTGCTCCGCCATTCATTATGATCATGGTTGATCATCACATTCAATACCCTGATCCAACCTTCTCCCCTTATCCCTTGGTCCCTTTAGCCCCAAAAGCTATATTGATTTCCTTCTTGAAATCACACAATGTTTTGGTATCAATCACTTGCAGAGGTAGTGATTTCTACAGATTCACCATGCTCTGCGTGAAAAAAAATTTCCTCACTTTCGTCCTAAAAGATTTACCCCCTTATCCTCAAACTGTGACCCTTAGTTCTGAATTTCCTCACCATCGGAAACATTTTTCTGGATCAACCCTGTCTAATCCTATTGGAATTTTATAAGTTCCTATGAGATCCTCTCTCACTCTTTTAAGTGCCAACGAATATAATCCTAATTGACTCAGTCTGTCGTAGACTTTGGGTACAGACAACACTTAAACTGCAGTCGACTTGAGTACAAACAGCACTGAAACCCAGAGTACTCAATTTCCAAGCTTTAATAACTTGTGCACAAGTGAGAACAGAATGCAGCGGCCAGCATTACAGGGTGTACTATTAATTCATACAGAAAATTTAGCAGTTATAGTTAATTACAGCAAATGAGAAATGAGCAATTTTTCTAATCCTTCATTTGCATACATATCCACGAATCATAGCATAGCCTTTTGCCCTTTCTCATCCAATAGAAAACTGTCTTCTGTTAATCCTTCATTAGCATAATATGTCCCCATATCTTGCTATTTGGTAATTGTCATAGTAACTTGTTCTTTGGTTTTATCCTGTGTCTTAGTCTTGGAATGCGATGTTTATGGAACAAGACTTTTAGATTTAGTTGCTTATCTTGAGTACGTAAGCATTGGCTTTACTGAAGGCCTCATTGAAGGCCTTATTTGGCTAATAATCATTTTCCATTACTTGACAAGTTTTTTGACAATTATGGAACTTTAATTTTCACAATTGTTTGTAACCTAACTTCCACAAGTCTCTCCTCATATGACAGTCCTGCCATCCCAGGAATCAGCCTGGTAAACCCACACTGAACTCCCTCCATAGCAAGAACATCCTTCCTCAGATAACTGCACACAATACTCTAGGCAATGCCCTATACAATTGCAGTAAAACATCCCCATTCCTATACTCAAATCCTCTTGCTATGAAGGCCAACATACCATTTGCCTTCTTTACTGCCTGCTGTACCTGCGTGTGTACTTTCAGCAACTGATGCATGAGGACAAGAAGGTCTTGCTGAGCAACTACTTCTCTCAATTTACACCCGTTCAAATAATCATCTGCCTTCCTATTTTTGCTAACGAAGTGGATAACCGCACATTTATCCACATTATACTGCATCTGTTATGCATATGCCCACTCACTCAGCCTGTCCAAACCATGCTGACGCATCTCTTCATCCTCCTCTAAGCTCACTCTCCCATCCAGCTTTGATTCATCTGCAAATTTGAAGATAATATATTTAGTTCTCTCGTCTAAATCGTTAATATATAATGTGAACAGTTGGGATCCTAGCACAGATCCCTGCAGCACCCCACTAGTCACTGCTTGTCAATCGAAAAAGACCCATTTATTCCAACTCTTTGCTTCCTGTCTGCTAACGAGCTTTCTGTCCATCTTAAGACACTACCCACAATCTCATGCGCTTTAACTTTACATAGTAATCCGCTATGTGAGACCTTGTTGAAAGCCTTCTGAAAGTAAATAAACCACATCCACCTCTCTGGTCAACTCTACTAGTTCAAATAATTCAAATAGGTTTGTCAAGCATGATTTTCCTTTCTTAAATCCATGCCTACTTTGATTATACCATTGCTTTCCAAATGCTGTGCTATGAAATCCTTGATATTGGCTACTATTCCCTACTACCGATGTTAGACTCACTGGTCTATATTTTGATTTGATTTATTATTGTCACAGGTATTAACATACAGTGAAAAGTATTGTTTCTTGCGCGCTATACAGACAAAACATACCGTTCAAAGAGAAGGAAACGAGAGAGTGCAGAATGTAGTGATACAGTCATGGCTGGGGTGTAGAGAAAGATCAACTTAATGCAAGGTAAGTCCATTCAAAAGTCTTGACAGCAGCAGGGAAGAAGCTGTTCTTGAGTCGGTTGGTACATGACCTCAGACTTTTGTATCTTTTTCCCAAAGGAAGAAGGTGGAAGAGAGAATGTCCAGGGTGCATGGGGTCCTTAATTATGTTGGCTGCTTTGCCGAGGCAGTGGGAAGTGTAGAGAGAGTCAATGGATAGGAGGCTGGTTTGCGTGATGGATTGGGCCACATTCACAACCTATTGTAGTTCCTTGCGGTCTTGGGCAGAGCAGGAGCCATACCAAGCTGTGATACAACCAGAAAGAATGCTTTTTATGGTGCATCTGTAAAAGTTGGTGAGAGTCGTAGCGGACATGCCAAATTTCCTTAGTCTTCTGAGAAAGTAGAGGCGTTGGTGGACTTTGTTAACTATAGTGTCGGCATGGGGGGACCAGGACAGGTTGTTGGTGATCTGAACACCTAAAAACTTGAAGCTCTCGACCCTTTCTAACTTCGTCCCCATTGATGTAGACAGGGGCATGTTCTCCTTTATGCTTCCTGAAGTCGATAACAATCTCCTTCATTTTGTTGACATTGAGGGAGAGATTATTGTTGCTGCACCAGTTCACCAGATTCTCTATCTCATTCCTATACTCCGTCTCGTCATTGTTTGAGATCTGACCCACTACGGTGGTGTCATCAGCAAACTTGAAAATTGAATTGGAGGGGAATTTGGCCACACAGTCATAGGTGTATAAGGAGTATAGTGGTGGGCTGAGAACACAGCCTTGAGGGGCACCGGTGTTGAGGATGATCGTGGAGGAGGTGTTGTTGCCTATCCTCACTGATTGTGGTCTGTGAGGTAGGAAGTTCAGGATCCAGTCGCAGAGGGAGGTGCCGAGGCCACGGAGTTTGGAGATGAGTTTCGTGGGAATTCTCTCTATTTCCCTTTTTGAATCGCGTGCTTACATTAGCTATCCTCCAAGTTGTAGGAACCATTCCAGAGTCAAAAGAATTTTTGAAAATGACCACCAATGGATCTACTATTTCGAGGACCACTTCGTTAATAAGTACTCTGGGATGAAGATGATCAGGCCCTGAAGATTTATCTGCCTTCAATCCTATTAATTTTCCCAAAAACATTTCTCTACTAACACAGATTTCCTTCAGCTCCTCACTAAAACTTACGTTTCTCAGAACTTAGAATCTTATAATCATACAGTGCAGAAGAGGCCCATCGGCTCATCGAGTCTGCACGAACAAGTGCGAAACAGCTGACCTCCCACCGAATCCATGGTGGCACTGTGGTTAGCACTGCTGCCTCACATTGATTCCCGGTTTGGGTCACTGTCTGTGTGGAGTCTGCACATTCTCCCCGTGCCTGCGTGGGTTTCCTCCGCGTGAATCATAGAATCCTATAGTGCAGAAGGAGGCCATTCGGCCCATTGAGTCTGCGCTGACAACAATCCCACTCAGGCCCTATGCCTGTAACCCCACATATGTACCCTGCTAATTCCCCTGACACTGAGGGTCAATTTACCATGGCCAATCCACCTAACCCGCACATCTTTGTGGAGTGTGGGAGGAAACTGGAGCACCCGGAGGAAACCCATGCAGACACACGGAGAATGCGCAAACTCCACACAGACAGTGACCTGAGGCCAGAATTGAACCCGGGTTCATGGCCAATTCACTTGAACAAGCCCAGTACTCATCCTGGTACTTTTTTAAAGGATATGGGGAACTCGCCTCGACTAGATTAATTCCTGGGACAAAGGAGTTGTCTTATGAGGGAACGTCAAGAATATTGGACCTATATTCATTGGAGTTTACAAAAGTTATTGAAACATCCATGATTCTGACACAGTAGCGGATATTTCCTCTCATGGGAGAAATCTAAGGGACATAATTACAGAATAAAGTATCTCCTCTAAGACGGAGATGAGGAAGAATTTTTTCGCTCGGTGGGTCCTTAATCTTTGGAATTTTCTATCTCACAGGGCTGTTGGAGGCCAGACTATTGAATATTTTCAATGCTGAGTTAGACAGATTTTTGATCTACAAGGGAGTCAAGGGTTATGTCAGACAGGCAAGAAAATGGAGTTGTGGCCACAAACAGGTAGACCATGATCTTATTGAATGGTGGTGCAGGCTGACGGGGCTGAATGGCCTACTCCTCAGAGAAACAGAGGCCCAGATTATGGTGGGCCGGTGGAGGACAAAGTTTTGGCAGGCCTGGGACAGCCAAGTTGTAGCCGGCCCATGGAGAGCAAAGTTGTGGTTGGCCTGGGGTGGTGATGGTGGCGTGATGAGTGTGTGTGTAGGGTGTGAATCAGTGAGTGCATGAATGAGAGTGTGAGCGATTGTCTGCCTTACTTCTGGTCTTGAGTTTCACACTCACTCTCACCACCACACACCAAAACATATTCAAATTCATCCTCCCAAAGAAATTCTAAATATTCAATTCGTGTAAAAACTGGAGTAAATCACGCTGGTTTTTTCATTGGTAGAGTGCACTAGTGTAAATCCCGCTCAGAAGCTCGGGGTGGAGTGTATTCCCGCAGAAAGGGCCAGCAGCATAGCGCTGAGCGGGCCACTGCGCATGCGCCGATTTGTTAGCACCGAGATAGGCTGATGCACATGGCCTCTGCCTGCTGGCCTCCCGATTGCTGGCCAGCTCGATCACTGGCCAGCCCCTTGACCTCGCAATGCCAGAGCTCTGAGCCCCCCATGGTCTGATCGCTGGTTTCCCGGACATGTCCAGGCCAGCCTCAACTCCCTCCTTTTCCGGCCTGCCTCGATGACCCCCCCCCACACTCTGATGGCCAGCCCCAATCGCTGGCCTCTCTCCCCTCACCGATCCAACTGCAGGGTGGCAGCAGGGCTCCCCACCCCTGCTTATTGCCCCCATCAGGCTCTGCCCCCATCCGGCCCACCCCATTGGCACTGCCCCATGCCCAGTGGGCAAAGCCAAGGTGCCCCCTGGGCATTGGCACTTTGCCCCTTGGGCAGTGGCAGGGGGCCCAGGCTGGCACTGCCAAAGATGGCAATGCCCAGGGGCACCCCCCAGGCGCCTGACCCTCTGGGTTGCCTAGATTGCGCCCCCCCCCCCTTCACTCCAATGGGGTCGGGCCGCTAGCTCCCTGCAAGTGGGGAGCTACTGTAAACTCCGCTGGAGTGAAATACTCCTGGCGGGGGAGATGCTAGCAGGCCTGGAGACTTCAGTCCTGGGCCCGCTAATGAAATTTAAATTATATGGAAATCGTCCCCCAGAGCTGATGACACCGGAAATCCAGCATTGGGAGACACATTCAGGGCTGGACGTCCAGTGCAAATTGCGCGAATCGGCTGGTACTTGAATCTCCTAGCCCGCTGCGCTAAAAAATCAGTGCAGTGGGATAAAGATAAGCCTAACTTATCTTTCTGAAATTTGCTCATTGACCCCTTGAGTGAGAAAAAATGCAAATGTGACCCCTTGAGTGAATAGGTTGGACAAGCTTGGTGTAGAGTGATCTGATTTTGTTCCGCAACCAGGGAGCGGCGCGGGCTTGGAGGGCCGAAGGGCCTGTTCCTGTGCTGTATTGTTCTTTGTTCTTTGTTGTTTCATTAGCAGTTATTGCCGTTAACCTAATTTTGATTTATAGTGATTCATTTTTATTCTTTCATGTTCCTTTTGGTTAGTATATTGCAATCCTCTTCAGTTGTGATTTGCTGCTGTTTGATGAATACTAAATTGATCCAATTAGAGGCAAATTTTGATACTGAAAAGTGTGAATAAAGTCTGATAGAATGAATGCAAAACCAAATTCATGACAGGGATTTGACAAATTTGCTGATGTACTGCCATTAATTCTGTTATTATCTGATTTCTGCTACATCGCTTCTCTTGGGTCAAAGAAATAATGGGCCACGATGAACAGGCACCTTTGTTGCCATCTTTGTTCAGCAGCGCCAGTGTGTGATCCATCTTGGTTTCTCCTAAGTCCTCAGCATCATATACTTCAGTTTTCAACCAATTCAATTCATTCCAATTCAATTCACAATCAACAAAAAATGACTGAGGGCATTGTATACGATAAAGACCACTGGACTCCCAACAGCAACCTGGTTGCAATCCTGGAGACTTCTGCTGGAGAACGAGCTACATTTTAGCCAAGCTATTTCAATATATAAACAACATTTGCATCTACCCAGTAATGTGGGAAAGTTCCTCGGCATGCTTTGTCCACAAAATGCAGGACAAATTGGACCTGAACAATTACTGATCCATCAATTTGCTTTCAAACATCAGCAGTGTGGTGAAAGATATCATTGACAATGCTATCAAGCAGCATTTACTCAGCAAGAACCTGATTACTGATGCTCAGCTTGAGTTCTTTCAGGACCACTTGGCTTCAGATCTTAGTATGTGGACATAAAAGCTGAATTCCAGAGGTGAAAGTGAGGGACCTTGACATCAAGGAACTATTTGACCAAGTGTCGCATCAAGGAATCCTATTGAAATTGAAGTCAGTGGGAATTGGAGGGAAAACTCTTCACTAGCTGCAATCATTGGATGTTAGTGGTGATTATTGGAGGTTGGTAATCTCAGTCCAAGGTTGCAGGAGCTCCTCGGGATAGATTCCTAGACTCAGCCATCATCAGTGGCTTCATCATTAGGAGAGAAGTTGGAATCTTTGGTGATGCTTGCACAGTCTTTACTGTTTGCTGACAGTTGAGTCAACCAGGGTTCAAAATACAGGGGGGCAGCAGGCTAATATGCTTTCAAAACCACCAAAAAACCTTCAAAAATGCAATCGTGGTGGCAATTAATGAGAGAAAAGGTGATCACCCCTTTATGTGGGAGAGGCAGAATCTGTGAGGAGCTACTCCTCCAATCACAGGTTCCCTCCATCTAGCCATTTCTGCTGCTCCAATCATGGATTCTGTTTCAAGGAGTAGTGAGAACTGGAGTGAGGGAACCTGTGATTGGAGGAGTTATTCTGAGTTCCCCTTTGGCCATGTAGGAAGGAAACTTTCAGCTGCCATCCACAATTGTTGACAATCCTCTGGAAGACCAAGGAGAAGAATCAGAATATGAAAAAAAGCCATCACTTAGCCATGTGGGAATGTTGAGCGAGGTGAGTGCCTATTGGGGCTAGGCCCAGCCTCGGCCACGATGTGGAACTCACGGGAGAGGTGGTGGAGTGAGATTCCTGAGCCTTGGATGCTGAGTAAGTGGGGGAAAGGGGTTGGAAGAGAGGCTTGTGTTTATGGTGTGGGGAGGAGCTGATTATAATGTGTATGTGAGGATAGAGGGGCTTCCTGTCACCAGGAAATATAAAGAGCTATGCTGAAACCTGCATGAAAATGTAAAATATTACCATTTTAAAAAAGTGTTTTAAAAGGGCAGATTTTCATAATTATATGTAAATTGTAGCTTTATGATCTCTTGGAGCTTTGATCTATTTGAGTTCCATGTGTTTTTGATTTAACTAAATATTGCATCAGTTCTATTTGAGAATATAACACATGTCCTTTAATTGTTGTTCTTTGTACCTATATTGAAAGTAACCTTCCTTTGGTCCATTCATGCTATGTCTCATTAAAGATCGGATAAACATGTGGGGGCACTAGACTATTAATCTAGAAACTCAGCCAATGTTCTGGGAACCCGAGTTCAAACCCTGACACGAGATAAAGGAATTAAGAATCTACTGTTGAACATGAAATGATTGTCGATTGTCAGAAAAACCCACCTGGTTCACTAATGTCCTTTAGGGAGGGACTAATGTCCTTTAGGAAGGGAAATCTGCCACCCTTATCTGGTCTGGCCTACATGTGACTCCAGAGCCACAGCAATGTGTTTGACTCTCAACTGCCCTTGGGCAACTAGAGATGGGCAATAAATGCTGGCCAGCGACACCCATGTCCCACGAATGAATAAAAAAGGTGCATTACTTTGGAAAAATCATTGAAGTGTGAAGTATATATGAATTAAACCATTCATTCGCTAATGGTTAGCTTAGTGTTGCAGAATTAATTTGTATGTATTCCCCTTTTTGCACATTTGGACCTTTGGAAGTCAATATCCTGATCTGTTCAACAGCGCAAATTCTATAAGGAGGTATTGGAGGGAAAGAAACTTGAAATTAGCCGGACAAAACCAAAGTATGCTGGAGAGTTCTAATTGCTTGTTAATTTTCAAAAGGGATTGCTGATGTGAGACACATTCCCAATAAGTTAACTAATGACAAGTTATTAGAATTTTCATTTTGAAAACGGAGTATGGAGATTTATTTATAATGAGTTAACATCTCATTTATAGATTCCAACATAACAGATTTAATAATAATTACATGTATGTGTGCGACCTTTGGTACTTGCGCTATCTTATTTACCTAAAGAGGAAAGCGCTAAAAAAATTCAACACAAATACAGAAGAAAATGTTGCTATACGATTGCATCACCTAATAAAATGATAAAGGAGCTCCTGAAAACAGGGCAGAATTTCATGCATGGGGCACTCAGCTGGTGGAACGAGAAGCGGCCGTGATTCCTGGTCCCTCCTGAGATCAATTGAGAAGCGCAACATGTGGCCACCAGTGTAAAGCGCAGTCGCTTTGAGCTGGCAGGGACAGGCATGCAGCAGGTCCCGAGTCCAATGGTAGTTCACCACAAAGTTTAAAGGTGGCAATCAGACGCTGCTGAGGCATCATTGCCTGTAGAATGACAACGCTGCTCGATATACAACTGAGGAAGGGGAGTCTCGGTGGCTTGAAAGCCTCTTGTTTCCCAGGTGACTGCCTCAGAACCCTGGTTGAGGCGGTCACAACCAGAAGAGACACATTGAGGTGCATGGTTGTTGGGAGGAAGCCACCCCACCTCATCAAGAAGGCATGGACAGAGATGGCTTCTGAGGATCCAGTGCCAGAAAAGGTTCAATGATCATTTGCACTCAGTGAAGGTGAATGATGGGTGGGCATTGTCCAGTATGAGAGGACAGAGGAAGGGGTCTCTCTGTTCATAAATACAATGAAGCATCTAGGTTTCGGGAGGGGTTTCAGATCACACATCTGCCCCTGTGTCAAGATTGGAGATATGAGTCTGAAACCTTGGGTCCATCAAAGGGCCAGGTGTCCAAAGCGGTGGTAACATTCTCCAGCCTCTGAGGTGACCTGAGTTGGGGTGCAGCATGGGATGCCACTGAAAGTAAAGAGTTGAGTATTCAGTGGAGCTCTGCATTTCCTTGCAGGATAAACGTAGCCACAACAATCGGGAGAGAGCAGCCACAGGTGGTGGGGTGCCAAACCTGGCCATCCTGACCAGTCAAGAGATGGGCACACTGGAGCTCGAGTGCGAGCGGGGAGGGAGATCATCAGGTCGTGGTAAGGCTGGCATCTTTGAGGAAAGTAAGAGCCCAGTGGGCAGAATGATGACAGGATGAGGGTGAAAGTGATAATTGGGCATCTCATCCCTCAGAATGACTTCAGTTATGTGTTGGTCTTTGAGACACTGCACTGTTACTGCGACCATTCGCAATGGGTAGCATATGTTGAAGATTTTTGTCTTTGATATGAGTCATGTCTCTGAACATTTGTTTTCAGCCCTCGGATGAGCCGTCTCAGAGCCAGCCAACAGTCTTTTGACACCAGGAGCATGACAACTCGCAGGATGAACCCACTGCATGTTATCTCAGCACCAGCGCAAGTACTAGCACATTGGAGGGCATAAGCATTTTGGGAGCATTTGTAGTGCACAGCATTGAGGGCACATGTTTGCTGGTGCTGATGGTGGAGGCCCAATGCGCCAACAGTCGGAGAACTGCTGGAGACGAGGACAATGCTGACCCCAAGCAAGATGCACCCCTGGAGTCGTCTTTAAGGCAGCAAATGCTGGATGTCCAGCGTGATGTTCAGGGAGATCTGATGGAGATCCCTGAGAATTAGTGTGCCATGGTATCTGCCATGGAGGAGTTCTTGTGGAGCATGAGCTCTGCATTGACCCTTAACTCCCAACACACAGCCTCAACCATTGAGAAAGTGCCTACTCTAATGGAGAGGCAGCTCCGAGTTCAGAATGAGGCACTGCTGGGGTTGAGTTCAGACGTATAAACCCTCACGCAGGCATTGACCTCAGGAGGTTACTGCCTGTGTGGGAGAAGGAAGTGTTAGAATATGAGCAATGATAACATTGGTCACATTATAACAGATCCAATGGTAACATGATGTGAGGGTCAGCTGAACCGTTAGACTATGTAACCAATGACATAAGGATGTGGTGGTCAGCTGACTCAATATAAATAAGAAACAGTTTGGAATTGTGAAGAGTTTGGATGGTCCAGGGTGTGGCCTCAAGTGTTAGAGTAATGAAGGTTCTTTATTAAACCTTTTTCTTTGATTCACGTGCTGGAGTAAGTTTTTGTTTTGTTTTATTGCTTGCAACTGAGGAGTTCCTTCTACTGGATGAACATTGGTAGCAGAGGAAAGCCCAATGTAACTTGGTGTTTGTTTTTGAAGAAGTACTACAGATTCAGGACACAACCATGGCAGAAGGTAGAAGTAAATTGACATTGTTTGATTGTCCCTCTGTCTTTTCAGATGCCGAACTATACCGGCAATGGAAGGCAGAGGTGGAAGTATGGACCCTTGTCACCACAATACCGAGAAAAATGCAAGGCATTGCCTTAGCTTTGTCACTTCTGATTAGAAGCAAGATAAGCAGCAAAGTATTTTCCGAGTGGACGGCAGATGCCCTAAATCAAGAAGCAGGGTTACAGCTTCTGCTACGATACCTAGATAAGATTTACCAAAAAGATGAATTCTTGGAGAATTATGAAGGATAGGTGGTGTTTGACAGGATTAGAAAACAAGAAACTCAGTTCATGGAGGAAATCATGGATTTTGATAGGGGCCATAACAGGCTAATAAAAGTTAATTTGGAGATTCTGATGCAGTATTGGCCTTTAAGTTGTTGGACTGTGCATGTCTGTCGCAGATGGATACTCTCCTAGTAATGACTGAAATACAATTAAGGAGAACAGAGCCCCTTGTTGATCAAATGACAGCATCATTAAAAATATTTTTCGGAAAACAATCTTTCCCTGCCACTCTTTCGATCCAGATGGGAATGCCAAAGTGACCAGAATAAAGGAGTCATTGGTAGCTCAGCCACGCGCCAGAGCAAATGGTAGACGAAGGCCCTTAAACAGAGACAATTATGCTAATAGACCTAATGTTGAAATCGGATATAACTGATTTAATAATGGGAAAAGAAGACGCACATGGGAAAATGATGAGGTTTAAATTAAAGAAATGCTAAAGAGATTGTGAATCGCTGTTTCCAATGCGATTTCCCCATACCAGTACATAGTAAACTGCCTAAAAAGAAGAAATTGTGCCTTTGAAACTACATATGACGTAGAAACCGACAAGTGACGAAGGTAAGGGCCAAGAAGGCATTGTTTTGGTCACAGAAACGTTGAGCCCTATAATGAGTGTCCTGTTGATAGACCCTTTCAACCATGTTGTTTTGGATAGTGGATGTACATCCACTGTTTGTGGCCAAGATTGGCTAAATTGTTATTTAGGGTTTCTTGGTTATAAAGATTGAAAGAAAATGAGAGAATATGATAGTTCTACCTGCTTTTGGTTTGGAGATGACAATACTTTAGTCTTCCAAAAGGGTGGTACTTCTCTGTAGGTGTGCAGGAATCGACTTATTTGTAAGTACAGATGTAGTTTCCAGTGATACACCTTTGTTAATAAGCAGGTCTGCGATTGAAAAAAGCCCAGATGACCATCGATTTGAAACAGGATAAATAAAGCTGTAGTATTTGGAAAAAGTGTAGACCTACATTTTACAAGGTCTGGCCATTATTGTCTTCCCTTAAGTGAACCTAAAATAATCGGTCTATGACGCTCAGTGTCACTTCCAGACAACAGCATGATGGACAAAAAGAAGATTATTTTGAAACTTCAAAAGCATTTTGCTCATCCAGCACCGCAGAGACTGAGAGCACTGCTGCAGGATGCAGGTGTGCTGGACAAAGGATTTAGTGATCTCATAGAGCAAATATCAGCCCAGTGTGAAATTTGCATAAAATATAGGACAGACCCACGTCCAGTCGTGAGTCTACCATTAGCATGAGATTTCAATGAGGTAGTGGCAATGAATCTGAAGATATGGGAAAAAGACAAAGGCGTCTATTTATTGCACTTCGTGGACATAGCCATCCGGTTTAGCATATCTACGGTGATTTACAGCAAAGATAAAAAGACTATTATAGATGAAATTATGACTCACTTGATTGGAACAGCATTGGGTACACCCTGTAAATTCTTGGTGGGAATTAGGGGTGAATTTGCAAATGATGAGTTTCAAGATATGTGCGAAAATTTAAATATTGTGGTAATAATGCACATTGCAGCGGAAAGCCCATTCAGCAATGGCCTCTGTGAAAGGAATCACGCAGTTATAGATGATATGCTGCTTAAAATTTTGGTGGATCAATCTGGTTGTAAATTGCAGATTGCATTAGCATGGGCAGTGCATGCGAAAATTTCTTTACAAATAGTATTCATTAGTGTCACCAGTAGGCTTACGTTAACACTGCAATGAAGTTACTGTGAAAATCCTCTAGGCGCCACACACCGGCGCCTGTTTGGGTACACTGAGGGGGAATTTAGCACGGCCAATGCACCTAACCAGCACGTCTTTCGGACTGTGGGAGAAAACCCACACAGACATAGGGAGAACGTGCAAACTCCACACAGACAGTGACCCAAGCCAGGAATTGAACCTGGGCCCCTGGCGCTGTGAGGCAGCAGTGCTAACCACCATGCCACCCACTATATACTGGGCCCACTAAAGTGTTTAGTGGGGGGCTATAGTCTGTACCAGTTGGTATACGGGAGGAACCCAAACTTGCCATCAGTATTAACAGACGCTCCTTCGGCATTAGAAGGGACGAGCGTTGGCTCCATTTTTTCTGCACATCTAAGTGCTATTCATGCAGGGAGAAAGGCTTTCATTAAGGTTGAGGTTTCAGAACAGATAAGACAAGCCCTAAGACATTGCCTAATACCGTCGGGGGTACATTTCGAAAAAGGTGATATGGTCTACTATAAAGGAGAGGACCTAAAAGAGTGGAAAGGGCCCGGGAAAGTGTTAGGGAAAGAAGGCAAGGTAGTTATACTATAACATGGTAACCAGACAGTGTGAGCCCACACTTCGAGAGTAGTGGGAATTGATTATGAATTTGGAGCATCTGAACAAGATGTAGAAATACAGGAAGCACCTTGCACCTCACATACACATAGCTGATCATCATAGCAGCTCAAGGTAAGTAACAGTGAGGCAGGGGATGAAGCTGTTACTTCAAAGATTCAGTTACCCAAAATGGGCGGTTATATTACAGTTATCCGACTGTTTTACTAAAAGGGTGCAGGTACTGGATAGTTGTTAGGAATATTGGAGGATGGTTGTCTTAAATTAATTTGAAAAAAAAGGGGAATCTGTTAGAATGTAACCATTAATAACATTGGATCTGTTATGTCACCATTGGTAACATGATCTGAGGGTCAGCTGACCCGATAGACTATGTAACCAATGACAATTATGTAGTGGTCAGCTGACTCAGTATAAATAAGAAACAGGTGGGAATTGTGGGGAGTTTGGATGGCCTCGGGTGTAGCCTCAAGCGTTGGAGTAATGAAGTTTCTTTATAAGAACATAAGAAATAGGAGCAGGAGTAGGCCATCTAGCCCCTCGAGCCTGCCCCGCCATTCAATAAGATCATGGCTGATCTGACGTGGATCAGTACCACTTACCCGCCTGATCCCCATAACCCTTAATTCCCTTACCGATCAGGAATCCATCCATCCGCGCTTTAAACATATTCAACGAGGTAGCCTCCACCACCTCAGTGGGCAGAGAATTCCAGAGATTCACCACCCTCTGGGAGAAGAAGTTCCTCCTCAACTCTGTCTTAAACCGACCCCCCTTTATTTTGAGGCTGTGTCCTCTAGTTTTAACTTCCTTACTAAGTGGAAAGAATCTCTCCGCCTCCACCCTATCCAGCCCCCGCATTATCTTATAAGTCTCCATAAGATCCCCCCTCATCCTTCTAAACTCCAACGAGTACAAACCCAATCTCCTCAGCCTCTCCTCATAATCCAAACCCCTCATCTCCGGTATCAACCTGGTGAACCTTCTCTGCACTCCCTCCAATGCCAATATATCCTTCCTCATATAAGGGGACCAATACTGCACACAGTATTCCAGCTGCGGCCTCACCAATGCCCTGTACAGGTGCATCAAGACATCCCTGCTTTTATATTCTATCCCCCTCGCAATATAGGCCAACATCCCATTTGCCTTCTTGATCACCTGCAGACTGGGCTTTTGCGTCTCATGCACAAGGACCCCCAGGTCCCTTTGCACGGTAGCATGTTTTAATTTGTTTCCATTGAGATAGTAATCCCATTTGTTATTATTTCCTCCAAAGTGTATAACCTCGCATTTCTCAACGTTATACTCCATTTGCCATATCCTCGCCCACTCACTCAGCCTGTCCAAATCTCTCTGCAGATCTTCTCCGTCCTCCACACGATTCACTTTTCCACTTATCTTTGTGTCGTCTGCAAACTTCGTTACCCTACACTCCGTCCCCTCCTCCAGATCATCTATATAAATGGTAAATAGTTGCGGCCCGAGTACCGATCCCTGCGGCACGCCACTAGTTACCTTCCTCCAACTGGAAAAACACCCATTTATTCCGACTCTTTGCTTCCTGTCGGATAGCCAGTCCCCAATCCACTTTAACACACTACCCCCAACTCCGTGTGCCCTAATCTTCTTCAGCAGCCTTTTATGGGGCACCTTATCAAACGCCTTTTGGAAATCCAAAAACACCGCATCCACCGGTTCTCCTCCATCAACCGCCCTAGTCACATCTTCATAAAAATCCAACATGTTCGTCAAGCACGACTTTCCCCTCATGAATCCATGCTGCGTCTGATTGATCGAACCATTTCTATCCAGATGCCCTGCTATCTCCTCTTTAATAATGGATTCCAGCATTTTCCCTACTACAGACATTAAGCTGACCGGCCTATAGTTACCCGCCTTTTGTCTCCTTCCTTTTTTAAACAGCGGCGTAACATTAGCCGTTTTCCAATCAACCGGCACTACCCCAGAATGCAACGAGTTTTGATAAATAATCACTAACGCATCCACTATTACCTGTGACATTTCTTTCAATACCCTGGGATGCATTCCATCCGGACCCGGGGACTTGTCCACCTTCAGTCCCATTAGTCTACCCAGCACTGCCTCTCTGGTAACATTAATTGTATTAAGTATTTCTCCTGCTGCCAACCCTCTATCGTTAATATTTGGCAAACTATTTGTGTCCTCCACCGTGAAGACCGACACAAAAAACTTATTTAAAGACTCAGCCATATCCTCATTTCCCACTATTAACTCCCCCCTCTCGTCCTCCAAGGGTCCAACATTCACTCTAGCCACTCTATTCCTTTTTATATATTTATAAAAACTTTTACTATCATTTTTTATATTAATTGCTAGCCTAGCTTCATAGTCTATCCTTCCTTTCTTTATCGCTTTCTTAGTCTCTCTTTGTTGTTTCTTAAATTTTTCCCAATCACTTGTTTCTCCACTATTTTTGGCCACTCTGTACGCAGCTGTTTTTATTTTAATACTCTCCTTTATTTCCTTCGTTATCCATGGCTGGTTCTCCCTTTTCTTACAATCCTTGTTTTTTGCTGGAATATATTTTTGCTGAGAACTGAAAAGGATCTCCTTAAAAATCCTCCACTGTTCCTCAGCTATCCTACCTGCCAGCCTGCTCTCCCAGTCTACCTTAGCCAATTCATCCCTCATCCTATCATATTTCCCTCTGTTCAAACAGAGGACACTGGTTTGGGACCAAACTTTCTCCTCTTCCATCTGAATCAGAAATTCGACCATATTGTGGTCACTAGACCCAAGAGGGTCCTTCACAATAAGATCCTTAATTCTACCTACCTCGTTACACAATACCAGATCCAAAATAGCTCGTTCCCTCGTCGGTTCCGTAACATGCTGTTCAAGGAAACTATCCCGACAGCATTCTAAGAACTCTTCCTCCATTCCACCCTTACCGACTTGAGTCTGCCAGTCAATGTGCATGTTGAAGTCCCCCATGATTATTGCCGTTCCGTTTTTACACGCATCCCTTATCTGCTTGTTTATAGCCCTCCCTACCTCAACATTATTATTTGGGGGCCTATATACCACACCTACTAGTGTCTTTCTCCCTCTACTATTCCTCATCTCTACCCATAATGATTCCACGTTTTGTTCCTCAGAGCCTATGTCATCCCTCAGTACTACCCTGATATTATCTCTTATTAATAGCGCGACCCCACCACCTTTTCCTTCCTGTCTATTCTTCCTAAACGCCTGATACCCCTGGATATTCATCTCCCAGTCCTGGTCACCTTTCAGCCACGTTTCTGTAATGGCCACTAGATTGTACCCACTTGTGCTGATTTGCACCATCAACTCATTTACCTTGTTCCGAATGCTTCGTTATTAAATCTTTTTCTTTGATTTTCTTGTTGGAGTAAGTTTTTGTTTTATTGCTTGCAACCAGCGAGTTCCTTCTGCTGGATGAACAGGAAGTGGCACCAATCTGTCCGATGGGTGCCCATCTTTGGCGAGCAGAGAGGTGAGGGTTCACCTCACAATGGTGGATGAGCTGGCTGTCATCTCTGGTGCCTCCTTTAATGGTGCCCTGGATGCGGCAGCACCTTCTCCGCCTCTCTGCCAGTCACTGCAACATCCTCTGAGTCTGCACTGACTGAGAAGTACTTAGCCATGTCACTGAGCAAACCTTCCACTTGGAGCCTGACAGTTTGGAGGGATAGATGGCCATGTGTCTTGCAGATGTGCCTGTTGCACTTTCCCTTCTAAGTGGAAGAGTTTACAGATTTAGAGGACGCTAATAAAGAAGCCTTGGCATGTTACTGCAATGAATTTTGTAGATGATACATATAGCTTCCACTATGCTCCAGAGGCAGTATGGCCGGAACTCTACCACCTCACCCGCCACAGAATCAGCGCGGGCAAGGGTCCGACAGCGGAAATCTCCATTGACCTCTGGTGGGAATTTCTGGTCTCCCCTGAGTGAGGCCATAAAATCCCATCCTATATGTCTAAAATAATGGAACATTGATCAAGAAAGCTGCTCTGTCCTGAATGCTGTTGAGCTTCTTGGCTGTTGCTGGAACTGCACTCATCCAGAAAAATGGAGAAAACTTCATACTCCTGTCCTGTGCCTTGTTGATGTTGGACTGACTTTGGGAGTCATCTGCGGAGTTATTTGCCATAGAATTCCTGGTTTCTGACCTGCTTTTGTAACTACAGTATTTATATAGCTGGTCCAGTTACGTTTCTGATCGATGGTAAATCTCAAGATGTTGATGATGCAAAATTCAGCGATGATAATGTCAATGAAATGTTGTTTGTATATTTGTTCTGGGGGGAGTGTTTTAGTACTCTAATGGTTGTCTGGGCACTCGCCTAACCCTACATAATGAGGGCACTTTCTCCTGAGCTGGGAATTTTCCTTACTCCTATGACCAAAAGAATGCAAATCCAGGCCTATGCCTCTGTTTATAAAGCCATATGCCTTCACAACAGCCTTCTCTTGTTAGGCATGATCATTGCCTGGCCTTTGTGTGGTGGAAATGTTACTTGCCACTTACCAGCCCAACTTGAATGTTATCCAGGTCTTGCTGCATTTGATTTGATTTATTACTGTCATGTATTAGTATACAGTGAAAAGTATTGTTTCTTGTATACTATACAGACAAAGCATCCCGTTCATAAAGAAAAGGAGTACAGAATGTAATGTACAGTCATAGTTAGGGTGTAGAGAAAGATCAACTTAATGCAAGGTAAGTCCATTCAAAAGTCTGATGGCATCAGGGAAGAAGCTGTTCTTGAGTCGGTTGGTATGTGACCTCAGACATTTGTATCTTTTTCCCGACGAAAGAAGATAAAAGAGAGTATGTACTGGGTGCATGGGGTCCTTAATTATGCTGGCTGCTTTTCCGAGGCCACGGGAGCTGTGGACAGTCAATGGATGGGAGGTTGGTTTGTGTGATAGATTGGGCTACATTCAGAAGTTTAGTAATTTCTTGCAGTCTTGGGCAGAACAGGAGCTATACCAAGCTGTGATACAGCCAGAAAGAATGCTTTCTATGGTGCATCTGTAAAGGTTGGTAAGAGTTGGTAAGAGCTGACATGCCAAATTTCCTTAGTCTGAGAAAGTAGAGACATTGGGTACAGTATGCGGAGTCCAAGTGTCAAAATAATTTTCTTTTTCGAGGGATCTTTGTGAGATTTTCTCAACGGTTACTTCTCTGATTTTCAGTGGCTACATTTGTGTAGAATTTTACACCTGCCAGGCAGGCACACGCCCGACCCAGAAACACATTAAATAGTACATAATGATGTCAGGTCAGGCACGTATCCCAACATCATCGCGTAATATTTCTCTTGGCGGGCAGAGATGTGCATCGACATTGCGTCCGCCAACAATTATGCTGCTTAATGAGGGGATTTAATATTTTATGTGCCTCGTGTGATTTCAAGCTCAGTGCATGGTTAACATGGGCGGGCGGACCAACCACTTAACTTTTTGGATAAAAAGTGCGTGGGATAAAAAGAGAATGGAACAAATGCTGGATGAGTGATTGGGGATGTTTCAGGGAGGGAGCTGAGATGCTGTTTTGGGGTTCAGAGTGTTTTCTATATTGGGCTCAGCAGCACCGAATGGAGCTCTCAGGGCATTGCTGTCCTCTGGCATCAGAGGTTTGGGTCCCTGTGTCCCTTTTTGCGTGTGGGTCACTCCCATCTGCATTCCTGCAACTGGATGCTGTTTACTCAACAGGGAGCAGCTCCTTTGAGCAGCACAGGGGACAAGGAGAGAGGTGGATTGGTGGTCACATGCATCCACCTTGGGTAGAGATGCAGGCACAGTATTATGAGGGACAGCAGGGAGAACAAGGGTCCTTGAAAAGTGATTGGTTGGTGACGAGGGGTATCCGAGGACAGAGATAGAGGAGAGATATAACTGCTGCCATGCATCACAAGGGCGGTGGTGGAGAGGACTATTAGGCTGCTGAAGATAAAGTAACGATGCCGAGACCGATCCAGGGGCGCCCTGCAGAATCCGTCCAATGTACCGTGTACCTGGTGGATGGTGTTCTTATGTGAGACAATACACATCTCTTTAACCTGTGCTTAACCCTCTCTCCACTCACATTGTCTGTACCTTTAAGACTTGATTACCTGTAAAGACTCACATTCCAAGCATTATTTTGTAAATTGAGTTTGTGTCTTTATACGCCCTGTTTGTGAGCTGAAATCCCACTCACCTGACGAAGGAGCAGTGAGCGCTCTGAAAGCTAGTGGCTTTTGCTACCAAATAAACCTGTTGGACTTTAACCTGGTGTTGTGAGACTTCTTACTGTATATCTCAACGTGCCACAGGATGGTTCATGCAGCACTTTGCACAACTTGAACTTGATCTGTAGCTGCAACACACCTATAGACCTACACCATTGGTCAAGTCCCAGCTGAGGTGCGCAATAAGCTGGCAGAGGCACTTGTGGTAAATATGAGGTCAGAGATGTGCTGGGAAATGCTGACCATGACCTTGTATTGACAAGAACCTTGTAACAGGATACAAAGGAAAGATGAATCCTGACCCTGACGGCACGGTAGCACAGTGGTTAGCACTGCTGCTTCACAGCTCCAGGGATCTGGGTTCGATTCCCGGCTTGGGTCACTGTCTGTGTGGAGTTTGCACATTCTTCCTGTGTCTGCGTGGGTTTCCTCCGGGTGCTCCGGTTTCCTCCCACAGTCCAAAGATGTGCGGGTTAGGTTAATTGGCCATGCTAAATTGCCCCTTAGTGTCCCGGGATGCATAGGTTAGAGGGATTAGCGAGTAAATATATGGGGATAGGGCCTGGGTGGGATTGTGGTCGGTGCAGACTCGATGGGCCGAATGGCCTCTTTCTGCACTGTAGGGTTTCTATGATTTCTATGATTTCTATGAATTGCTCTGTGTGTAAACAAGTCAAATGTATAGGAATCAATCCAGCTGCTTAAAGTTAATAGTATTGATATGCAAGAGGGAATCAGGTGATGCTGACCATAACATATGGTGTGTTGTGGTACCAATTTCAACTTCTATTATTTTCAAAAATTGAATTTTAATATAATTATTAGTGAAAAGCAAACAATAAATACTGATTTTTATTTTTTAACGATGACAGCAAAATCTATTAAGTTTGCTGTTGGAAGGCTGGCTACTATCTTACACCACTAGCACAGCATTTAAGCACATTGAGTGCACATAAGTTCTAGTATAGTGATCTTTAATTCATCAAATCTGTAAATACACTCCTGTAAAAGCATACCTTGAAACAACAAAATACAGAAAACAAACTATCGAAAGCTCAACTCATTTTGAATCAGCAGCTTTGCAGACCTCCACGTTAAACAATGAAAGCAGTGTGCCTCCATTTCAGCAGGGGTGCCAGTTCACAATCCTGCACCCTTATTCCTCGATCCAGAATCTTTGTATAAAGGACTAAGCTTAAAACTGCACTGGTAAAACAAAATTGAGAACCAACTCATTGTAGCACTCCTTTTGCTATTTCACCTATAAACACATCTCGGATTACTTTTCCAGCCCACAGAGTCCAATCAGTTCTCTTGTCCTGCGATCTTCCTCATCATTACGATCTGTTGGCGAAAGCCTGGACTACAGAACTTGGAGGGAACCATGTGGGATACCCTACAGAGAATGTCCTGAAGAAGACAGGGCCCACTGTCCATTCTTATGCGAAGTCGGGAACTGGGGTCCAGTACGACTCCATTACTACACAATGTCTGAGCCTTCCTCATGATCCTGTTTGATATTTGGTTGCAAATTTTATGATGATTTAAAAAATAATTAATAAATGCATTCGTGAATTTAGTCTAACTTTAAGAAAAGATGAATATATATTTTATGAACATCTCCACTTTTGTTGAGTTATGTAGGTTTATAAACACATAGCTCTTTGAGATATTTTACTTATAATTTTATGATACAAGCTGAGGCACATTCCTTGGGACATTTTGCCCTCACATTGCAAACTCAGACATTTTCCAATTGTGTACCAAATTGCCCTGTAGCGCCTCTCTTGAATACCAATTACAAGTCTAAACTGATTGTGTTAACAAGCTGGGTTACTATGGCATTTCCTCAATATCATGATAATGAAAATAATAATACAGATGAAATTGGCCATTCTACCCATCTTAATTCAGTCATCAAATTTTCACAATACTTTAATAAAAGTATAATTGAAGGGGCACAGTGGCACCGTGGTTAGCACTCAGAGTGCCAGGAACCTGGCTTCAATTCCCAGTTTGGGTCACTGTCTGTGTGGAGTCTGCACATTTTCCCCATGTCTGAGTGGGATTCCTCCAGGTGCTTCATTTTCCTCCCACAGTCCAAAGTTGTGCTGGTTAGGCGCATTGGCCATGCTAAATTCTCCCCCATTGTACCCAAACAGGCACTGGAGTGTGGCGACTGGGGGATTTTCACAGTAACTTCATTTCAGTGTTAATGTAGGTCTATTAGTAACACAAATAAAATTTTAAAAATACTTGTATTATTGAGTAGAGTGAATTTTTACAACATGCAATGGTGTCTCGGAACCCTTGGTGCAGTAAAATTAGAATTTAATTTATTTAGTCACTTTTAACTAGGAACAGTACAGTTAGGAACAGAAAGGGGTCTGTAACTTTACTGGGTATTTTCTATAGGCCGCCCAATAGTAGCAGAGATGTGGAGGAGCAGATTGGGAAGCAGATTCTGGAGAGATGTGATAATAACAGAGTGGTCGTGATGGGAGATTTTAATTTCCCAAATATCGATTGGAATATCCCTAGGGTAAGGGGTTTAGATGGAGAGGAGTTTGTTAGGTGTGTTCAGGAGAGCTTCCTGATATAGTATGTGGATAAGCCTACAAGAGGAGAGGCTGTGCTTGATTTGATATTAGGGAATGAACCTGGGCAGGTGTCAGATATATCAGTGGGAGAGCATTTTGGGGATAGTGATCATAACTCTATCTCCTTTACACTAGCATTGGTGAGAGACAAGGGCAACTATGATGCTATTAGGCAGGAAATTAGAGGCATAAATTGGAAGGAGGTTTTCTCAGGGAAATGTACGGAAGAAATGTGGCAAATTTTCAAGGAAAATTTGTCTGGAGCTCTGCACGGCAATGTTCTAGTGCGACAGGGGAGTTATGGTAGGTTACAGGAACCGTGGTGCACGAAAGCTGTAACGGATTTAGTCAGGAAGAAAAGAAAAGCCTACAAAAGGTTCCGGGAGCTAGGTAATGTTAGAAATCTAGAAGAGTATACGACTACTAGGAAGGAACTAAAGAGGGAAATTAGAAGAGCCAGGAGGGGACATGAGAAGGCCTTGGCAGACAGGGTAAAGGAAAACCCCAAGGCATTCTACAAGTATGTGAAGAGCAAGAGGATAAGATGTGAAGGAGTAGGACCTATCAAATGTGATGGTGGGAAAGTCTGTATTGAACTGGTAGAAATAGCAGAGGTACTCAATGAATACTCTGCTTCAGTATTCACAGTTGAAAAGGATCTTGGTAGTTGCAGTGCAGACTTGCAGTGGACTGAGAAGATTGAGCATGTGGGCATTAGGAAAGAGGATGTGTTGGAGCTGTTGAAAAGCATCAAGTTAGATAAATCGCCGGGACCGGATGGGATGTACCCCAGGTTACTGTGGGAGGCGAGGGAAGAGATTGCTGATCCTCTGGCGATGATCTTTGCATCGTCAATGGAGACGGGAGAGGTTCTGGAGGATTGGAGGATGGCGGATGTGGTTCCGTTATTCAAGAAAGGGAGAAGAGATAGCCCAGGAAATTATAGACCGGTGAGTCTAACCTCAGTGGTAGGTAAGTTGATGGAGAAGATCCTGAGAGGCAGGATTTATGAACATTTGGAAAGGAATAGTATGATCAGAAGTAGCCAGCACGGCTTTGTCCGAGGCAGATCATGCCTTAGAGTCTGAGTTTTTTGAAGATGTGACTAGACACTTAGACGGGAGAAGAGCGGTAGATGTGGTTTATATGGATTTCAGTAAGGCATTTGATAAGGTACCCCATGCAAGGCTTATGGAGAAAGTGAAGGGGCATGGGATACAAGGGGACGTTGCTTTGTGGATTCAGAACTGGCTTGCCCTTCGAAGGCAAAGAGTGGTTGTAGATGGGTCTTTTTCAGCATGGAGGTCGGTCACCAGTGGGGTGCCCCAGGGATCTGTTCTGGGACCCTTGCTCTTTGTGATTTTTATAAATGACCTTGATGAGGAAGTGGAAGGATGGGTTGGCAAGTTTGCTGATGACACAAAGGTTGGAGGTGTGAATAGTGTAGAGGGATGTCAGCAGTTGCAACGAGACATGGATAAGATGCAAGACTGGGCGGAGAAGTGGCAGATAGACTTCAACCCAGATAAGTATGTGGTGGTTCATTTTGGCAGGTCGAATAGGATGGAAGAATATAATATTAAGGGTAAGACGCTTGGCAGTGTGGAAGAACAGAGGGATCTTGGGGTCCAGGTTCATAGGACGCTCAAAGCGGTGTCGCAGGTAGAGGCTGTGGTTAAGAAGGTGTATGGAATACTGGCCTTCATCAATAGAGGAATTGAGTTTAGAAATCGGGAGATAATGCTGCAGCTGTATAGGACCCTGGTCAGACCCCACCTGGAGTACTGTGCCCAGTTCTGGTCGCCTCATTACAGAAAGGATGTGGAAGCCATAGAACGGGTGCAGAGGAGATTTACGAGGATGTTGCCGGGATTAAGTGGTATGCCTTATGAGGATAGGTTGAGAGAGCTAGGTCTATTCTCCTTGGAGAGGCGAAGGATGAGAGGTGACCTGATAGAGGTGTATAAGATGTTGAGAGGTAGTGATAGAGTGGATTCTCAGAGGCTTTTACCCAGGGCTGAAATGGTTGTCACGAGAGGCCACAGGTTTAGGGTGTTGGGGAGTAGGTATAGAGGAGATGTTAGGGGTAAGTTTTTCACTCAGAAGGTGGTGGGTGCATGGAATCGGCTGCCGGTAGTGGTGGTGGAAGCGGATTTGATTGAGTCTTTTAAGAGACTTTTGGATAGGTTCATGGAGGTTAGTAAGATAGAGGGTTATAGATGAGCCTAGAAGGTAAGGAAATTGTTCGGCGCAACTTGTGGGCCGAAGGGCCTATTTGTGCTGTAGCTTTTCTATGTTCTATGTTCTTAACCCATCTGTCCTTTATCCTACATCATGTATTACTTGGCATAACATCTGTGGCTTTATAACATAGTGTAATTAACGTGCCACTCTATATCAGGTTTATATATTAACATAGACATTATGTTTACATTTATTTTTATAATTAAAGACAAACTTGACTGTGACTTCGCACCTTGTCTGAACTATGGCACATGTACTTCAAATCCCTTCAGTAGTCTTGGATTTCTTTGTGTTTGCCCTCCTGGATATTATGGAGACTTTTGTCAACATCGTTCAATAGGTAAGAACTTTAAATGAGTTAAATGTACTTAACTATTTCTCAGGTGCCTTTCTTATTTATCGACATTTTGTGAAAACTGTTAAATTTTTAGAGGTGGTTTACTTGAAATGACTTTTTTCATGTGTCTTATTTAGTTGTATTCCTTTTATGATTTTTATTAATTTCCAAGTGATAGATAGGGATTTTAATGATATGCATCTAACAGATACAGGGTGGAACTGCCCACAAATCTTACACTACCTGGATCTCATCAACTGCGACATTCTGTACAGGCTGAAGATTTTAGAATCATAGAATTCCTACTGTGCAGAAAGAGGCCATTTGGCCCATCAAGCCTGCACCGACGCTCCAACAGAACATCCCACCCAGGCCCTATTCCCGGTAACCCCATGTATTTACCCCACTAATCCCCCTAATCTATACATCGCGGCACACTAAGGGGCAATTAGCATGGCCAGTCCACCTAATCTGCACATCTTTGGACTGTTGGATGAAACCAGAGTACCCGGTGGAAAGCCATGCAGTCACGGGGAGAATTGCAAGCTTCACAGATAGTCACCCAAGGCTAAAATTGAAGCCGGGTCACTGGTGCTGTGAGGCAGTAGTTCTTGCCACTGTGCTGCCCTTTTTTCTAATTCTTTCTTCAAATATAGAGATCGGGGCCTAATGATATCACGATGCCCTAAATGTAAGTTGAAGCTGAGGTCTGGACCGGTGAGCTGTTGCGCCTTTGCTGCCATGAAGATGAAGGAAAGATTTTTTTACTTACTTATCTAGGGTCACATGCAGCAGTGCTACTTAAAGTATCTCAAAGAACATTGCATTACCCCATATTCCCCCCCCACACACACACCCACACACACACCATTTTCTCACTCTCCTGAGTGAGAATGTTTTAGAGGCCAGCAGCTACTTACTGCCAACTTTCCACCTGGAAGTTAAAATAACCATTATTGTTGTTGCAGCAGGTAAATGCAGTGTCACTTCTGTCAGATTACTTCAACAGCTTATTCACTCTCATGCCAACTAGGAAGAAGTGGTAAATCTCAAAATTATTACAGTGCCAGGAACAATAAAAAATAGCACTGATAGCTAGCTGAAAATTTGCCTACCAAGTACTAAGGCCAGGATTTTCTGTTCCTATTTTTCTCAGGCGGGTTTGATGACGCGGGTGGAAAATCTCACAAGGAGTCCAAATGATGGGAAAGCTTGTTGTGATTGTGACAGGAAAGCTTGTCATGATTATATCTTCCCTGCATCAGTGGCGGGCTATATTTCCTGCTATGCAATGTCGGAAACCTAATTTGCATTCAATTACATCTTATTATTGGGCCTATACGCAAAAATCATCCCACGACCCCCCCTCATCTCCCCCTGCCCCGCGAACTGCATTTCAAAGGCGTGTACCTGATGAGCTGACCTCCAAGCAACATTTGGAGCTGAGTGGAGAGCTAGTGAAACAGCACACTTATTCAGAGGAGAAAGAGGGCACTAGGGAAGGAGTTGTGG
This sequence comes from Mustelus asterias, assembly GCF_964213995.1. NCBI lineage: Eukaryota > Metazoa > Chordata > Chondrichthyes > Carcharhiniformes > Triakidae > Mustelus > Mustelus asterias. The sequence goes on from NC_135808.1 coordinate 98,179,726, forward strand.
GTACCCGGGAAGACTCACAGATACTGGAGAAGGACTTGTTACCGCAGGTGGGCTTATGGGTACTGGAGAAGACCTTGGGGGAAGGGGCATAGGCTTCAGGGGAAGGGACAAGTGCCTAGGGAAAAGGAGCAAGGTCCTCGAGGGGAAGGAGAAAGCATGCCGGAGAAGGGGCAAACACTTTGGGGGGAAAACAAGCACCTTGGGAAGGGGCGAACGTTTCAGGGGAAGGGGCAAGTGTCTTGGCATTGAGGGAGTTGAGTCCAGGCCAGAAGGGGGAAGACTCAGAGTTGAGGGGGAATGACTCTAGGCCAGTAGGGGGGAGACTCTGGGTGAGATGGGCTGACTCCAGAAGGGGCAAGACAGCCAAGTAAGAAAATCACCATTTTTACTCCTGGCCCACAGCCTTATTGGAAAGCCATCACACAGGGAAGGGAAACTTGTGTGGTGGGTGGGTAGCCAGTCGTCATGGACTGATGGATCCTTTCAAATGTTGTTGGATTGGGCAGTCTGCAGCCTCTTTACGCACAAGGCAAGTCTAATGGTAAAACATGTCAGTAATGTACATTTGTTTGCAGCAGGGTGTATTTGGCTATAACTCAATTAACATACTTGGAGTCTAACAGCTCATCCAATTATACCAAGTAAATCACCACTGATGTGTGAGTGCCACTGATTGATGCTCAGCAGTTAACCCTAGATGCGCTGACCTCCGGATTCCTTAACTGCTATGGTTTCTCTGCACCATTGCTGATTGGTCAAGCATATACATCCTCTTAGACAGTTAGCAAGGGCTCACTGGATGAGAAAAGTGCGCCACCCCATAAGATGTGTGCTGAGGTGTGTTTGGTCAGGTTGTGCCTGGAGTGAAGCTTGGGACAATTCCTGTGTTAAGCCATGGGGCAAGGGTGGTGTGGTATGTTTGACCAGCATTGGCCATGGGGATGCAGTTCCCAACAGTGATTGCTAACTGTCAAGTCTCTTCCCTTCATATTGCAGTGAGGCAAGGGAGGGCGAGATGGAGCTTTTTGAACTGGCGATTATTCTCCTGGCTCTTAGAGACGAAAGACAATGTTAATGGAGGCATCTGGCTCTCCAAATCCACAGACAAAACTCTGAGGAGGAAGGGGTGACAGGACCTGCTCTGCAGGTAGAGGAGGTACCTCTTGAGCCGCTTTTCAGAGGCATCTTCGAAGACCCAGGGTGTACACTCCGCACTTGACATTCATGCAGATGAGTGAGAAACAGTATCGCTGAAGACTCTGCTTGTCCAGGGAACTGGTTGCTCACATATGCCCATTGCTGCAGGATTTGGTGCCATGGGGACTTGGAAGACATCGACTCCCTGTGGAATTGAGAGTTACAGCAGTGCTCATCTTTTATACGATTGGTTCCTTCCAGGGCTACGAGTGACTTTTGTGCTGTTTCACACACCTCCGCACACAAGTACATCCAGGAGATGACAGATGTAATCTTTCTGAGGGCACAAAACTTTGTTCACTTTGACCAGTATCAGACAAATCAGGATGCAAGAACCATGGGATTTGTGCAGATGTTTGACTTTTCACAGCTTCAGGGTGCCATAGACTGCATTTATGTGGCTCTCAGATCCCCAGAGTATCAAGAAATTCAGTTTGTGAACTGCAAGGGCTCTTACTCCCTGAAGATTCAGTTTGTCTGTGACCACACGAAGCAAATCCTCCAAGTGTGTGTTCAGTTCCCTGAGAGTGCATGTGACTCATACATCTTGAGCCATTGTCAGACCCTTGACATGTTTGAGGGTCCACAGGGTTAGAGGGTATGTCTCTTCAAAGACAGGAAAATTCTGTGACGGGATATTCACTGATGATGCCTGTGCGGAGGCCACAGAGTGCAGCAGAGAATATTATACAATGAGGCTCATGCTGCTACTTGCACTTTGGTGGAACAGACCAGAGGGATATTGAATATGTGGTTCTGGTACCTGCCTGGACCAGTCAGGTGGAGCCCTGCAGTACACTCCACAGGGGGTGTCTCACACCATAGTCGTCTGTTGCACAAACTGGTGCTTCAGCAAGGGAGGAACTATTTGAGGAGGAGTTGGAGTAGCACATTTGCTCAGCTGAGAACGTCAAAGTGGATGAGGAAGAGGACATCCTGGAGGGAGATGATGTCAGCCAGGAGGCAGTGGCAGTCGGGTCAGATGCACTTGGATGTGCTAATTGCCACCAGATTAATGGATGGTGACGAGGCCAACCAGTGAGGACATCCCATCATCCTCATCTCCCCTCTGTGATCATTGCTCTCCCATGTGACTGATGGCAATGCACACCCTCAGTGCTCAGGGTTGTGTTATAGGAGGGAGCGGTTACCTATAGTCTCTATGTTACAGGAGAATGATGGTGACTTGCAGTGGGGACAATGCAGAGATCCTCAAAGAGGTACTGTGAATGTCTGACTCCTGTCTGGCTGATGGCAGCTTGCTTGCTGTCAATGACCAGGGTCATAACATGGCAATGTCAGATGGAGAGTTTCACCTCTCCTGATATAAGAACATCCTTGGAGATCTGTACCCTTGAGGTTCAGTGTCACTGGAGGCTGAAGCTAATGGAATATGGGAGCAAGCAGATGGGAAAAATGTGAAGACAGCACACATTGACAATGACTGGAATAAGTGACGGTAGCCCCGTACATTGTGGGAGATTCCCTACAAGAAACGAGCATGACTAATGCGACTGAGGGGATGCTACCAGTGTGCTTGCAACCTTGCACAAAGCACATGCAGGAAGCTCTGGACTGAGCACTTCGCCTTCTTTTGGTACAGGCATCAGGTTTTCTGATTGGCATTACAGGAAGACAGCTCATCAGAGCGAGGAGCCATAGAAAAGATGCAATAAGTGAGAGTTTATTTTTTGGGGTGTTACAAGTGTTTTAAGACCTGTGCCTACTCTGTGCACCTAGACCTTTTTATTATTCATTCATTTGTGGGACATGGGCATCGTTGGCTGACCAGTATTTTATCCCACCCCTGTTTGTTCTTGAACTGAATGGTTTGCTAGGCCATATCAGAGGGCAATTGAGAGTTAATCACATTGCTGTGGCTCTGGAGTCACATGTAGGCCATACCAAGTAAGGATGGCAGAGTTCCTTCCCAAAAGAACATTTGTGAACCAGATGGGTTTTTCCTACAATCAACAATGGTTTTATGGTCATCAGTAGATTCTTAATTCCAGATATTTATTATTGAATTCAAATTCCACCATTTGCTGTGGCGGAATTCGAACCCTGGTCCCTAGAACATTAGCTGAGTTTCTGGATTAATAGTCTAGTGATAATATTACCAGGCCATCACCTGTTAATCTTTCTAACCCGGCGTCTTGGTGCATCCCCAGCATCTACAGGGGAGGTAGAGACAACTTGCTGTCTGTCATGCCCTGTTGTCTGTGATGTCCTTGGCGTTCGTCCTCTGGCAGACCCTGGCCTGATCTCAGGGTCCTGCTGTGTGGCAGTGCCACCCGCCATGGGCTGTCAAGCTGGAGCTGAAGCGATCACAGAAAAGGGGATTTGGGAGGACGGTACACTCCTGGACTCGCCTGGGTGGATGGCCCCATTCTGTGCAACAGCTGTTCATCCTCCTCCCTTTGGATGCCCAAGGGCTTATGGCTTCATCCTTGGGATAGAGGGACAGCTGGAGTGTGCTTGAGAATCCCTGTCATCTGGCTTTGGCACCTGTGAATTCCCATGAGTGCTTACACTCAGATGAATGCTTGAGTGGCCCAGCTCCCATATAAGCCACAATTGAAAAGGAAGTGTTGCAATTGGCAGAGGACCTTTTGCAGCACCCTGTGGGGTGATTTAGAGGTAGGAGCTCCTGCAGAACGGTTAGTTTGGTATTGCAGTCTGCAGGTGAAAGGCATAAAGGTCACTCCAGCCTGCTATCTATTAACTCTGTCTATACTTCCCGCTGCAGCCAGCATAATTAAAGACCCCTCGAACCCTGGACATACTCTCTTCCACCTTCTCCCATCAGGAAAAAGATACAAAAGTCTGAGGTCACGTACCAACTGACTCAAGAACAGCTTCTTCCTGCTGGCATCAGACTTTTGAATGGACCTACCTTGCATTAAGTTGATTTTTCTCTACACCCTAGATATGACTGTAACACTACATCCTGCACTCTCTGATTATCTTCTCTTTGAATGGTATGCTTTGTCTCTATAGCATGTAAGAAACAATACTTTTCACTGTGTAAAGTGAAGTTTATTTATTTATTAGTCACAAGTATGGCTTAAATTAACACTGCAATGAAGTTACTGTGAAATTCCCCAAGTCGGCTCACTCCAGCGCCGTTCGGGTCAATGCACCTAACCAGCACTTCTTTCAAACTGTGGGACAAAACACCACAGAGCACCCGGAGGAAACACACGCAGACACAGGGAGAACGTGCAAACTCCACACAGACAGTGACCCAAGCCGGGAATCGGACCCAGGTTCCTGGCAGCAGTCCTAACCACTGTGCCGCCCACACTAATACTAATACATGTGACAATAATAAATCAAATCAAATCAAAATCCTGGACAATACCTGCTGTGGCTGTTCAAACAATATCACATATTGCGTTGGGTGTGCTGAAACACCTACTGAATTAGGGCCATCACATCATTCCAGCATTCCCCCCACCACCCCAAACGCACACAAACAAACACACATGACCAGAAGGCGGAGACTGAGACAGTGTCAAATGTTGGCAGCCCTCCTCAGCCAACCATGTTTCCATTGGCAGAGCTGCTGGGCTTTGTGCCACTCTCAATGATCTTTCTGGAGCAGAGACAGATTTGTTCCTACATGTTGGAGTTCCTAGAGGCATTGGGGAGTCTTAAGCATGCAAATGAGGAGTCCATAAAGTATATGTGCTCCATAATGTCTCAGAATTCTGAGCACATGAACCTGTCCATTGAGAGAATAGCCAACCCCTTGGACAGTCATATGCAGCACCACTCTGAGTGTAGCTGAAGAGAATAATGAGAGGCCATGTCTCAGGAGGTATTAGCATCGTCCACCTTCTAGGTCCTTCTGACTGAGGAACCTTCTGTTCATCAAGGCCCTGTAACAGACACTGGTGCAGCAGCCTGTGGAGAAGCCTCCACAATGAAGATGAAAGTCGGGTATTTCAGCTTCGTGCAGGGACAAGTAAGCAGGTTGCCTTCATCTCAATATCAGTCACATGTGGTGCATGCAATAAAAATGGTTGTGAATGCAATGAGCTATATTCTAAAATGTACTTTTTGTGTCATTTGGATGATTTTTTTCTGTTCATTGTATTATTCATTGTAACATTACTGGTTATACAAACATGCAGACATATACTATCATTGCTTGATATCAGTAAGGCTGTTGGCTAAATTTCCTGCCCCCGTCCTGCGGTGAGTTTTCCCATGGTGGATGTGGTGAGCCATTGAACCCCGGCGAGATCTTCCTGTCCTGCCAAGGTCTCTGCTCTATTGCATGGCTCACCCACCCTGACGCTGGGGAACCTGCAACAGGTGATCCTGAAAATTCTGCTCGTTGAATGAAGGCTGGGTATGGAGTGGATTGAGACAGTGATGTTACCAGACAATATTGTAGTGGGGATATTGTTGTAAATGGAGCCCTGAGTTTCATTCCTATTTGGGCAACAATACAATTCACAGAGGTGAATACTTTAGGAATTATTCTTTTCACTCGTAAGGTGAGTGACCGAGCCATCTGTCATAACATTTGAAAGCTGCTCCGATGAATTGTTGTTGAATTAGCATGTCCCTTGCATCCATGAAAACCTGTCATTGTATGCTCTGGGACAGCTTTGGTAGGCTTCCTCTAATGCCTGGTTACTGGATTTCTTTGGTGGGCCTCTTTCCTGCTCCTCTTCATTCTCTGCATCATCCTCCAGGAAAGAATGGCATTCTGATTCTCCTTACTTCTCTATAATATCAAGTTGTGTAATGCGCAGCAGACAACCATAATAACAGACTCCAGCAGCACCACCCAACCAGTCTGATCAATGGCAATGCATCTTCAAGATGCCAGTGTTTATGTGATGTAGGTACATGTTAACAGAAGCACTGGTTGTAATACTTGCCTGCATTTGTGGCTGGGTACTGGACGTATCCTCTGGCAGCCGTCAACAGTGTCTGGGTGGCGACCTGAGATATCAGGCACCTGGGACTAACAGAGGATAAAGGAAGCCTGCACACATGTACAAGATGCACTTCCTGTGATCATGGATCTGCTGGCTATTCATCGAGTGGAAGTTTTTCCTGTTTAGGAATTTGGCTGACTGGTCAGTCAGTGCCTTGATAACTGTGTGGGTGGAACCAATGACTACCTGGACCTGATGGGAGGCAGCAGTGCTGGCATAAACCCAATGCCTCTGTTCCTGTGCTGGCCTATCTGAAAATTGATGTAGCCCTCCCCCCACTGAAAGAGGGCATCCATCACTCACAAGATGAGGTAATGAGCTGCTGACTGAGATGTCACCACATTAGCAGCTGATTCCTAGACAACTTGAATACATAGAAGTTCAGTGCCACTGTCACTTTGATGGCTTATGTGGGGAACTGCCAGGGGTACTGAGACCTCAGGTCATTGTGGACTAGAGCACAAATGTCAGACCAATCTTATATGTTTCTATAAGATCTCCCCTCATGCTTCAGAAATCCAATGAGTATAGTCCCAGTCTACTCAGTCTCTCCTCATAAGCCAACCCTCTCAACTCCGGAATCAACCTAGTGAATCTCCTCTGCACCCCCTCCAGTGCAAGTATATCCTTTCTCAAGTAAGGAGACCAAAACTGTACACAGTACTTCAGGTGTGGCCTTACTAACACCTTATACAGCTGCAACATAACCTCGCTGTTTTTAAACTCCATCCCTCTAGCAATGAAGGATAAAATTCCATTTGCCTTAATTACCTGCTGCACCTGCAAACCAACTTTTTGTGATTCATGCACAAGGACACCTCTGCACAGCAGCATGCTGCAATTTTTTACTATTTAAATAATAGTCCATTTTTGCTGTTATTCCTACCAAAATGGATGACCTCACATTTGCCAACGTTGTACTCCATCCGCCAGACTCTCATCCACTCACTTAGACTATCTATATCCCTTTGCAGACTTTCAGCATCTTCTGCACACTTTGCTCTGCTACTCATCTTAATGTCTTCTGCGAATTTTGACACACTACACTTGGTCCCCAGCTCCAAATTATCTATGTAAATCGTAAATAATTGCAGTCCCAACACTGATCCCTGAGGCACACCACTAGTCACGGATCGCCAACCAGAAAAACACCCATTTACCCCCACTTTTTGCTTTCTGTTAGTTAACCAATGCTCTATCCATGCTAATACATTATCCGTAACACCGTGCACCTTTATCTTATGTAGCAGTCTTTGGTGCGGCACCTTGTCAAATGCCTTCTGGAAATCCAAATACACCACATCCACAGGTTCCCCATTGTCCACTGCAGACGTAATGTTCTCAAAGAATTCCACCACATTAGTCAAACATGACCTTCCCTTCATGAAACCATGCTGCGTCGTCCCAATGGGACAATTTATATCCAGATGTCTCGCTATTTCTTCCTTGATGATAGATTCAGGCATTTTCCCTACTACAGAAGTTAAGCTAACCGGCCTATAGTTACCCGCCTTTTGTCTACCTCCCTTTTTAAACAGTGGCATCACATTTGCTGTTTTCCAATCTGCGGGAACCACTCCAGAGTCCAGCGAATTTTGGTAAATTACCACTAGTGCATTTGCTATTTCTCCTGCCATCTCTTTTAGTACCCTGGGATGCATTCCATCAGGACCGGGAGACTTGTCTACCTTTAGCCCCATTAGCTTGCCCAACACTACCTCTTTCGTGATAATAGTTTCTCGGTCCTCACCTGCCATAGTCTTCCTGTCATCAATTTTTGGCATGTTATTTGTGTCTTCCACTGTGAAGACCGACACAAAATGCCTGTTCAATGCCTCAGCCATTTTTTCATTTCCAGTTATTACACCCCCCTTTTCATCCTCTAAAGGACCAATGTTTACTTTAGCCACTTTTTTTTGTTTTATATATTTGTAGAAACCTTTGCTGTCTGTTTTTATATTCTGAGCGAGTTTACTCTCATAATCCATCTTTCTTTATAGCTTTTTTCGAGGCTTTCTGTTGACCTATAAAGATTTCCCAATCCTCTAGGTTCCCACTAATCTTTGCCACTTTGTATACATTTTCTTTCAATTTGATACCCTCCTTTACGTCCTTTGATATCCATGGCTGATTATCTCTTTTTCTACGGTCTTTCCTTATTGAGGCGAGAGGCAAGTCGGATACCCTCCGGCATAAAACCATGTTGTAATTCTCCCAATGGCGGGTTAATGGCACGGTAAGAAGTTTCACAACACCAGGTTAAAGTCCAACAGGTTTATTTGGAATCACGAGCTTTCGGAACGCTGTGCCTTCCTCAGATAAGTGCTTCCTCGGGAGCAGCGCTCTGAAAACTCGTGATTCCAAATAAATCTTTGATGTTTAAACCTGGTGTTGTGAGACTTCTTACTATGCCCACCCCAGTCCAACAGTGGCATATCCACATCAGGGTTAATGGCAGATTGCTCTTCCCGCTGACAGGTGATGTGCAAACGGTATTTGCATTAATTTGCATCTCATGAATGCTCATTAAAACAGTTGATCACAGACATCCCATTAAGTCTTTCAATCATAGGTCACACCAGAGGGAAATTATGTTGGTGTCAAACCCAGTTGCAATGAGTGATGTGCATAAGGCGGTCCTCAGTTCGCCAGAGACTGAGGTGAGTGCAAACCTTTCTGCTATAGTGCTGTGCTATAAATCACTCTATCAGGGCAGACCAGTTCCTGCCTCCAACTATATGTCGAGCTGGTCTTCGTGGACAACACGGTGGTGCTGGACCCATGGACCTTCCTGTGTCGCTAAGTTGGATCAGCACTGTGCCTGGGGATACGGGAAACTCCTGACTGGTACCACACAAAAATGTTTATCTTGACAGGAGTGCACTGTGGGACTCATGCAGCCACTGCAACAAATGTGTAAAGTTTGAACAGGGATGGAGTGTAAAATGAAATTGAGGGGGCTGTGGCCTAATGAAGACAAGGGGGAAATGTGGAAGGAGGATTGTTCAAGGAGTAGTGGGGTGGGAGAAAGGGCATAGGCTCACAATTGCACTCAGACGGGTAAGGAGATGGATGATAATAAATAAAGGAAGGCAAAGGGAAGACCAAGGGGACAAAAACTGGACCCCGACAAGGCTACATGAAAAGCTCAGTGAGAAGGGGGACAAAGGCACGCCACATCGTTTATTGGAAGGTGAAGGGGATGCACAAAGACTCCAGATGTGTGTGGATGTCCAAGAGGGGCATGATGAGGATGAGCTGAATCATGGAACATGCTTCTTGAGGCTGCTAGCCTTTTCCCTCTGGGTTGCTGACACCCTGCACGGTCTGGTGAAGACAGGTGAGCTGGAGAGAGTGATATGAGTGTGTTGGAGTGGTATTTAAATATGGCTCTGGGACCTTCAAACCTGTTTATTTGGTAGCAAACGCCACTAGCTTTCAGAGCGCTGCTCCTTCGTCAGGTGAGTGGGAGATTGCTCATAAACGGCAAACAGGGCATATAAAGACAAACTCAATTTACAGAATAATGAATAATGATTGGAATGCGAGTCTTTACAACTAATCAAGTCTTAAAGGTACAGACAATGTGAGTGGAGAGAGCATTAGCACAGGTTAAAGAGATGTGTATTGTCTCCAGACAGGACAGCCAGTGAGACTTTGCAAGTCCAGGCAAGTTGTGGGAGTTACAGATAGTGTGACATGAACCCAAGATCCCAGTTGAGGCCGTCCTCATGTGTTACGGAACCTCGCTATCAGTCTCTGCTCAGCGACTTTGCGCTGTCGTGTGTTGTGAAGGTCGCCTTGGAGAATGCTTACCCGAATATCAGAGGCCGAATGCCCGTGACCGCTGAAGTGCTCCCCAACAGGAAGAGAACAGTCTTGCCTGGTGATTTTCGAGCGGTGTTCATTCACCCGTTGTCGTAGCGTCTGCATGGTTTCCCCAATGTACCATGCCTCGGGACATCCTTTCCTGCAGCGTATCAGGTAGACAATGTTGGCCGAGTTGCAAGAGTATGTACCATGTACCTGGTGGATGGTGTTCTCACGTGAGATGATGGCATCCGTGTCGATGATCCGGCACGTCTTGCAGCGGTTGCTGTGGCAGGGTTGTGTGGTGTCGTGGTCACTGTTCTCCTGAAGGCTGGGTAGTTTGCTGCCGACAATGGTCTGTTTGACCACTCCCAGGACAGGTACAGCGCGGGATTAAATGTAGACAAAAGCTCCCTCTATACTTCAGTGTTTCTGAATGGAGGGCTGTCACAAGTGGCATTCCTCAGGGATCAGTGCTGGGACCTTTGCTGCTCGTAATATATCTAAATGATTTGGAAGAAAATGCAACTGGTTTGATTCGTAAGTTTGCGGATGACACAAAGATTGGTGGATTTGCAGATAGCGATGAGGACCATCAGAGGATACAGCAGGATATAGATCGGTTGGAGGCTTGGGCGGATGGAGTTTAATCCAGACAAATGTGAGGGAATGCATTTTGGAAGGTCTTTCATTCAGCATGTGGTCACTGTTGTAATGTAGGGAAAATCAGTGTTCAATTGATGCACAGCAAGATCCCAGAAACAGCACATGACATATGGACCGCAGGATTTCGTTCGGAAGCAACATTGCAGGAAGTCCGTTCGATTTCCTTTCACCTGATGGAAACTTCTTATCCTGACTCAGCTCCAAACCGCAAACCTGTTTGGAGACTGAGCAGCTAAAGACAGAGGAAGAGAGTGAGCAAGGCTGTGGATATTAGCATAGTGCAGACTGGAAAACCACCTGGTGTGGCTCCTTGCACATTCTTAACTGCAGTCTGATGGAGCCTCGCAGCTGGAACATACCACTACTGAAATCAGACAGTGGTCAGAATGTCCGACTGTATGTCCAATAATCCAATGCAATCCATCTGCAAGCATCATCATTAAACCTATAGTAAGGATCCCAGGTGAAACCTGTGCAACAGGCCTCAGTCAGCCCTCCCTCTGGAAGAAGCTCCAGTCCCTTGTCCTGGTCTCACATATTCCTGTCCTTTGGATCCTCGACACCTTCCAGTTTTCAAAATTCTTCACAAAGAACGCCTCCCTGCCACTGCCAAATCCCCAGAATGCCAGGGCTTCTGTATCCTTGTTGGGGGGTAGGAACTGTGGTGGGGAGGGGTTATTTTATTTTATTAGTATCTTTTTGACCTGTCAAGAACTGAGGTTGCTGGCTCATTTGGAGCCGTTTTGATGGTTTAAAGACTATATTTTGATGAGTGAGTTTATATTTTCATCATACAGAGCATGCAAGATGAATCATGTACTGAAAGGAAGAGAAGGTTGGGAGTCATTTGTAACATTTTCCCTCAACAGATTCATTAATGAGGTTAAAATTAATGAAAGGTAATTCTACATGATATGTAGAGGATCAGGCCTTGAAATTCAAATAGCCTATTCTTACCCATGCTTTATGTTCTTTCTTCCCCATGCAGAATGGTTTACGGCAGTTTCATTTGTTGGAATCGTCATTATACTGATTCTCATTCTAGCTTTATGCTTTGCCATCTTCTGCCTTTGTCGTCGAGAAAGGTATGGATTTTCCCCCGCGTTCTGTATCTTGTATTTGAAAATCACGGGTAATGTAAATACCAGTAACGAGTATAAATAATATTACCATTCTTCCTCTCTTGCCAATTTGCAGAAAACAGCATCGTGTTTTCAAACAAAGTAGAAGCTCAGCTGTTTGTTCAAAACCATTACCAATTGCTTGTGCATTAAAGGCTCCATGCTGTTCTTGCCCACGTACTGAAGGATATAAGGTAAGGACACCTTGTATTTCCAAAGATACATGGTTCGGTTAACTTGCTGTTATATTTATTTTTGTTTCAAAGAAAAAAATCTTTTAATTGATAAATAGTCTAAATTATGTTAATTGACTTTCAAAAAAGTAAATGTTAAATGCATTCTCAATTTCAACAAGCCTGCTCATTATTATACCATTTAAACCTGTAGGCGTAATTCGTTAATTCTTCAAGTCTACATGCCAGCGCAAATGTTAAACTGAAATTTTTTTTTATTGATGTTAGTAAGATGATATGTCATTATTCCTACTTTGATGTTGTCTGATGACTACTTTGGAGTCATCAACATTCCACATGTTGACATCAAAATTAATTTTACACTTTTTGATCTGAAAACTTGGCCCAAAAAATGTCAGTTTCTGAAGATGCAAAGTTCAAAATCATTTCCACATGTAATAATGATTTTAAAAGTTTCTGGTTTGAAAAATGTACACAAGATCACTACCCTTTAATTCCTAGCACTCCCTAAAGCCTTTGTGTGGTAATACAATATTAATACAAACCAGCCTCCCATCCATTGACTCTGTCTACACTTCTCGCTGCCTCAGCAAAGCAGCCAGCATAATTAAGGACCCCACGCACCCCGGACATTTTCTCTTCTACCTTCTTCCATCAGGAAAAAGACACAAAAGTCTGAGGTCACGTACCAACCGACTCAAGAACAACTTCTTCCCTGCTGCTGTCAAACTTTTGAATGGACTTACCTTGCATTAAGTTGATCTTTCTCTCCAGCCTAGCTATGACTGTAACACTACATTCTGCACTCTCTCGTTTCCTTCTCTATCAACGGTATGCTTTGTCTGTATAGCGTGCAAAAATAATACTTTTCACTGTGTGTTAATACATGTGACAATAATAAATCAAATCAAAAATATTTTGGATTGGATAATGGAATATGCAAGCAGTATTATCTTCCAATTTTTCTTCAGACTTCAAAATATATATTACAAGTTTTTACTGATGGTGCGAGTCCTCTTCAATGCAAGATTAGTAAGAACATAAAAAAGTGTAATAATGCATTAATGTAAAAATCAGATTTGCTTTACAGACTGATTTGGAATACAATACTGTAAAGGTGGTGTCACATTATGTGATAAAGTAACACAGAATAGTTTTATTTGCATTTTTGCTCAGTGAGAGAAAATGAGAAATTCTACACCATTTATTTGTTTATACCAAGTTGCAACAAGACTACAAATTCAAATACAATGATGTTATGAAATAGGATGAAGGATTCTAATTTGGCTTATTCATATTCAGTATTATAATTTTTGATGTGAGGGGCAATAGCAAAAGTAGCAATTGTTTTTCCCAAATAGAATAATAATTATATTTGTAACGTGCTAAGAATATTGTGTATGGTGTATATGTCCTGACAATGTTAACCTTTCCTGTGTCATGATTTTTGAATGTTGTCCTTATATCAACATCTACGCAAATGAAATGCTCTGCTGCAATATAGGGCTGACTCTTAACAGAACCAGTGTTTTATCTCCAGATGCAGTCAGTACACAGAAAATCTGGGGTGTGGTTTATTTTTTTTATTCATTTGTGGAACATGGGCATCATTAGCTGGCCAGCATCTATTGCTCATCCCTGATTGCCCTTGAGAAGGTGGTAATGAGCTGCCTTCTTGAAACGCTGCAGTCCATGTGCTGTTAGGGAGGAAATTCCTGGATTTTGACACAGCGACTGTGAAGGAACGGCGATATATTTCCAAGTCAGGATGGTGAGTGGCTTGGAGGGTAACTTGCATGTGGTGGTATTCCCATGAATTTGCTGCCCTTGTCCTTCTAGATGGAAGTGGTCGTGGGTTTGGAAGGTGCTGTGTAAGGATCTTTGGTTAATTTCTGCAGTGTATCTCTGTAACTGTTGTTTCTGAGTGTCGGTGGTGGAGAGAGTGAATGTTTGTGGATGTGGTGCCAATCAAGTGGGCTGTTTTGTCCTGGATGATGCCAAGCTTCTTGAGTGTTTTCGAAGCTGCACCCATCCAGGCAAGTGGGGAGTATTCCATCACGCACCTGACTTGTGCCTTGTAGATATCTATGCATCACTCTGGCGGGGTGGGGCCTGATAGAGCCAGTAGGCCGGCTGCACAGAGATTGGGGCACCATCTTGAAACAGCGCCCTGATGTGCACTGAAAATTAACTCTCCCACCACCCCACAAGCACAGGGCACACACACACACACATTCGATGATAGGTAATAGTGTGCTATCCAAACATGTTTGATTCCGTTGGAAAGCACCAAGGTCTGAAACTTGGTGCTAGTAGAGGCAGCGCCGTTGTCAGAGTATCCCGTGCGGACAGAAACTTTGTCGTAGTTTTTCAATGGTAGCATGGGAAGTGGTGGCTTTCATATGATGTATCTCCAACCATCAGGAATGCACATTAACCATAGTCAGGAATATGGAGCACAAAAATGGCCCAGCGGAGACCACATGCACTTGCACCCAGGGCCTAACAGGCCACTCCCATGGATGTAGGGAGGCTGAGGAGAAGTTTTTGATTCTCTTGGCATGACTCACACTGTCTAACAAAGTCTAACCTTGATTGCGTCAAGGTCGGGCTACCATACGTAGCTCCTGGCTAGCATTTTCATCTCTGAAATCCCAGGGTGGCAATGGTATAATTCAATAAATTTTGGACATTGCCCTGTAAGGGACCACTACGTGGGAACCCCAGAGGATGATGCCATCCTCAATATGAGCTTGTCCTTCTTCATCCAGTAATGTTTCATTTCATCTGAGGGCTGTCCTCTGAATCCCTCATTACAATATTATGTTTTTTAAATTAGACACGACTGGGTCCTTTTGTGTCCAGTCCTTGATCTGCCTTGCAGACACCGGCAAGGTGTCCAAAAAATTGAAGGTCATCACAACCTCTTCCACAGCTGGTGGTGAAGTCCTACTTCCAGGCAATGGCTGACGACTCGTGTATGGGCGTTAACTATCCCAGTCCTACGGCAGTGCCCTAGGAGGTATTCATAAGCCACCAATAACAAGGCCCAACGTTGTATCCGAGCAAAGGCAAAGGGGGGTATTGTCTTGTCTTCTTTAAAAGTCTCAGCAGTGGTTTATGATCAGTTACTATGAAAAAGCGACTACCGGAGATTTATTGATTGAACTTTTTAATTGTCAGTCGCTCTTTCTTGATCTGGGAATACCTCCACTTAGCGTCCAAGTGGGTTGTAGATGCATATGCAATAGGCTTCTCTGTCCCATCTTTCCAGCGATCTGTCATTACTGCTCCAACCCCGTAAGCATGTCAAGATAAGGTCCTTTTTGGGTCAAAGTGGGGACAAAATTAGAGGACAAATGTTGCTGTTTAACTCTGTTGAAAATTTCCAGCTGCAGCGCTCCCAAGACCACCGTTGATATTTCCGTAGTAGGGCATGCAGGGGGGCCAGCAAAGAAGCTAAAACTTCCCGTAATAATTCACTAACCTCAGGAAGGATTTCAATTCCGTGAGGTTCCTTGGGATTAGTGCCTCCTTAATGACCCTCACCTTGTCATCCTCCCGATTGCCCAAATAGGTCATGGCACTTGCTTGGAAGACACGTTTTTCCTTTTTCAGCAGACCTGACCTCCGAAAATCACCTCATGCCCTCTTCCACGTTCGCTGGGTGTTCACGTTCTTAAGCTCCTGTGACGAAGACATCGTCCATGTACAATGCTACCTGAGGTAACTCTTGGAATATGTTCTCCATGACCTATTGAAAAATGGCACATGCAGAAAAAACCCCAAAGGGCAGGCAAGTGTACTCGTATAGTTACATACTTTCAGGAAGATTTGTCCAAATCGAGTTGGACATGCGCATGAATCATGTCCAATTTTGAAAATTTCTGGTTGCCAGTTATCCTCGCGTACAGGTCTTCGATCTGAGGTATAGGTTATCTGTAAAGCATAGAAACCTTATTGACCATATGCTTATAGTCTCCACAAAGTCTGACTGACTTATCTGACTTAAGGAACAACAGGTACAGCCCACTCAGCGAACTGTATGGGTCTTATGGTGGCCAGTTTTTCCAGGTGTTCTCTTTCTGATTCAACCTTTTCCTATAGGGAATATGGAACTGGTTGCGTCCTAAAATGCTTGGCATAGCGTGGGGTTGATGTAAATCTTAGTTTTGGCTCCCCTTGTTTTTTGGAAGACTTTCTTGGAAGACTTCAGGGTACTTATTGATGACTTTGTACAGTCCCCCTGCGTCTAGCCTAAAGATCTCCAGTCCGTTCAGTCTGATGCTTTGGAGCCAATCTCTCTTCATAAGGCTAGGTCCTTGTCCCTGTACAATGATGAGTGGAAGTCACTAGGGTCACTGTGGTGGCCTTTATCTGCAACAGTTCCCCTCTGTAGGTGGCCTGCCTGGCTTTTGTGCTTTCTAAGTTCAGGAGCTGAATATCAACCCGGAGGTGATTATAAGTCTGCTTACTAATAACAGAGACGCCCGTCCCCGTACCCCGTGTCCTCTTCCATTTTTAATGGGTGGCCATTATTGGGGGACCTTTGTCGTAGAGATATAATTTAATTACATTGTCCCTCATGGTGGGCCTTTCTGCAAGGTACGGTACTGGCCTTGGCCTTTTCTTGAAATAGCACACGTTTAACTGTCCCTTGATTATGATCTTCTACAGCACTTGCAATAGTCTGTCGTCTGGCATTTACAAACTTCTGGCATAAACCTCCTAAGAGTCTGAAGGCTGTCCTTGACTTCCCTTGACTGTTTGGTGATGCGACTTGGGCTCCACCGCTGCCAGAGTTGCTGGAATATTTTACTGATACCATCGTTCTCAGTTGAGGGATGGACGTTGCATGAGGCATACCTCCCCCCCCCCCGCCCCCATCCCCAGTCGGAGGGCACTGCCATCTGACTTTCCCTGTAGTTCCTTTCTTTGCATTCTCTATCAATAGAGCTATCTCAGTGGCCTTCTTTAGATCCAGATTAGGTTCCGCCAATAATTTTTATTTGGATTGTCACCTCATTAATTCCACAGACCAGTCTATCTCGCAACATGTCATTCTGGGTTGCCTGAGTTCAGTGATCTGCCAATTTTTGCAGCTTGGTCAGAAATTCAGTGACAGATTCCCCAGCAATTAGCCCTGCCCTGTTAAAACAGTATTGCTGGAGTATTATGGAAGGTTTTGGATCAGAATAGTTTTTAACCAAGTCCACCAATTCATTAAAGGTTTTGTAGTCCAGGATTTCTGGGTAGGTCAGGCTTTTGATTGCAATGAAGGTTGGGACTCCACATGCTGTCAACAGGATCACTTTCCACTTCTTGTCCCGCTCAATCCTGTTGATCCTAAAAATGTAACGCATGCGCTCTGCACACAGGGCCCGGTCTTCTATACTCGCATTGTAGGCTTCAAGTTTCCCAAAAAGAAGCATGTATCTTACCGGAGGATTACTTATCTTAATAGTAAAGATGTTCTGGAAGGAAGAAAAAACTCGCATTTCTCCTCATTGCCAATGTAATAATCTTCCCAAGGCTAGTTTTCCATTACCAATCCCCCCTTTATGCACAGTGAAACCTGAATGCCGTTTAACAGCTACAGAGTGCAGGTCAGTCCCAAGTCTTATCGACTGCCAGCTTGAGTGGGACTAGCTGGTTTTAAACCCCTTGCTGCTCCTTCCCTATTGGGTGAGCCTCCAATCACCTAATAAGGGAGCTCATATTCAATGAGCAGATCTATAGATGATTCCCCATATCTATCATAACACTAGGTTAAGAAATTGCATTTGGAGCTACGGAGGGATCTGTTGTTTTCAGCTATTTTTCAAACGGAATAATGGCTTTTACAGCTTGCAAAGGTTTTATAACTAAACAAGTAAGGGTTATTAAATTTTATTTGACCTGAAAGTGGGGGCCTCGGAAAATATGAAAGATTTCAATATTTCGGAACAGTTAAGTTGAAAGAAGCTCTGAGGACAACGGAATTGTTGGTGAAAACTAAAAAGGATATTTAAGAAGAGACTGCAATCAGTAAGGATGGGCAATGATACCTCCTCCACGATTATTCTCAACATTGGTGCCCCACAAAGGTGTGTTCTCAGCCTCTTACTATACTCCTTATACACTTAGGACTGTGTTGCCAAATTCCATTCCGACTCTATTTTCAAGTTTACTGATGACAGGCTCCTATTTATTGACTACAGCCTAGCCTTCAACACCATTATCCCAACAAAACTCTTCTTCAAGCTCTGTGGCCTAGGGCTTGGCTCCTCCCTCTGTGACTGAATCCTAGACTTCCTAACCCACAGACCACAATCAGTAAGGATAGGCAATGACGCCTCCTCCACGATTATCCTCAAAACCGGTGCCCCGCAAGGCTGTGTCTTCAGCCCCTTACTATACTCATTATATACTTATGACTGTGTGGCCAAATTTTGCTCCAACTCCATTTTCAAGTTTGCTGATGACACCACCGTAGTGGGTTGGACCTCAAACAATGACAAGACGGAGAACAGGAAAGAGATGGAGAATCTGGTGAATTGGTGCAATGACAATAATCTCTCCCTCAATGTCAGTAAAATGAAGGAGACTTCAGGAAGGGTAGTGGAGGACATGCCCATGTCTACACCAACGGGGATGAAGTAGAAATAGTCGAGATCAAGTTTCTAGGTGTCCAGATCATCAACAACCTGTCCTGGTCCCTCCATGCCGCATGAAAGTTAAGAAAGCCCACCCACCCCTCTACTTTCTCAGGAGGCTAAGAAAATTGGGCATGTCTGCTACGACTCTCACCAATATTTACAGATGTACCATAGAAAGCATCCTATTCGGATGTATCACAGCTTGGTATAGCTGTAAAGTGCCTAGTCAGAGGAAGAGGTGCTGTTTCTCCAGTTTTTGTTGGGCTTCACTTGAACATTGCAAAAGGTCCAGGACGAACATGTGGACTGGAGAGCAGGGTGGTGTGCTGAAATGGCAAGCGACAGGAAGGTCTGGGTCTTGCTTGCAGACGGACCCAAAGTGTTCTGAAAAGCTGTCACCCAGTCTGTGTTTGGTCTCTCTGATGTAGAGTAGACTGCATTGGGAGCAGTGGGCACTTTACAGTCTTCCAGACTGAACATTGAGTTCAACAACTTCAGAGCATGAACTCTCCCCTCCATCTCCACCCCATTTCCATTTATTTTATTTCATTTCCTTTTTCATCTCATTCATCCATTTTTATCACTTTTCATTTTTATTTCTATTTTTCCACTTCTGAAATCTTGCTGTCCATCTTGTCTGCAAATGCTCCCACAACATCCCCCCCCCCCCCCCCCCCCCCCCCGCCAACTCCAGGGCTAACTGCCACATTCCTGACATGTTTCAGGATCCACAGAGGCTACCCTCTGAGGAGGTGACTGAAGAGGTCACAGGGTTCATCTGAGACAAGATATGATGAGGCTCATGCTGCATCTCACACATTGGTCAAACAGACTATTGGGATGCTGAAAATTGGGTTACGGTGCATTGGTCTGGTGGAGCTCTGCAGTATAATCCACAGAGAATGTCACATACCGTCATCGCCTGCTGCCTCCTGTACAATCTGACGCTGCAACGGGGGGAGAAATGAGGAGGATATAGAGGGGGCTGAGGAAGTCTTCAAGGACGAGAATGGTGGCCTTGAGGCAATGGCAGATAAGGCAGACAAGCTCAGAATGAGCTTAATTCATGGAGGGTGATGAGGACACCCCATTATCTTCACATTTGTGAGCATTGCATTTGCGCCTGACTGGCAGCGCACATACTCTCTGATATGGCTCCTGCCATGGAGACACAGCGGATGCCCATAGTCTTGAGCTTCCAAGAGTGTAATGATGACTTGCAGTGGGGACTGTTCATAGATCCTCACAGATCTTATATGAATGTCTGACTCCTGTCCAGCTGATGGTACTCACTTGCTCACAATGACTGGGGCTATATTCCGGTGATGCAATGGGGATCCTGATCCTACGGCATCCTTCGTGAGCTAAATCCTTGAGGAATAGTGCCGCTGGAGCCAGAAGCAGATGTGATGGGAGGCCAGACTATTAATCCAGAAACTCAGCTAATGTTCTGGGGACACGGGTTCGAATCCTGCCACGTCAGATGGTGGAATTTGTATTCAATAAAAAATATCTGGAATTAAGGATCTACTGATGACCATGAAACCATTGTCAATTGTCAAAAAAACCCCATTGGTTCACTAATGTCCTTTTTAGGGAAGAAAATCTGCTATCCTTACCTGGCCTGCCCTATATGTGACTCTAGATCTGCATCAATGTAGTTGACTCTCAACAGCCCTCTGAAATGGCCCAGCTATCACTCAGTTCACAGGCAACTAGGGATGGGCAGTAAATGCTGGCCAGTCGGCGATGGCCATGTCCTATGAATGAATTTTAAAAATCTTAACTTTACATACGCTGTCTTAGTGCATCCCTCATATCCACAGCAGTAGGTGGAGGCAGCCTTGAGACCTTGATGAACTTGGCAAGTACCCTCTCAAGGGCCGAAACCTAGGGGGCCCGGCCTGCTTTGGGGTCCTGATGTGTGGCAATGCCACCCACCTTGGCCTGTGGAGCTGGAGCTGATGCGATCACTGAAAGAGAGGATTCGGCTGGGCTGAACAGTCTCAAAGTCACCTGGATGGAAGGCTCCCTGGGTGTGCATGGCCCCTGCATGTACATCAGCTGACACTCCTCCTTGTGGGTTCTTGAGGGCCCTGGCTATCTCCTTTTTCCCTACCTTGCCTTTGGAGCTCCAGCAACTAAAGCAAGACTAAGTACAGACGCTCATTATCTGACTTGGACTCAACCGATTCTAGGAATCCACCTGTCCTCTTAGTACCTGCACCCTGGGATGCCACTGCCTCTGCTTGCTGTGGATCAGACTGCGCAATGTGTGCAACAGATTGCTACCCTGAGGCTGCTTTACAACTCGTTCCCACTGAGGTGTATGTCTCTGCGCTGATGGAGGGTATGGGTGAGCGCTATGATGGTTCTTCTGTTTCACAGTCTGAATTTATGGTTCATTTTGCTGTCTGTGCTGGATTTGAGGACCTGGCTCATGGACCCCTCGACTGCTTCCATGATTTACCTGCAAAAGAAAGAGGAGGTCATTAGTGCATGGAAAGGGCCTGAGAAATGGGAGACTCACAGCATGGTTATCTGGTGAATGCTGAAGTGCTAGATCCCCAGATGGTTGAGTGCCACTGACCTCACCATCAGTACAGGAACAATCATGTCCTCTCCGGTCAGCTGAAGCGGTCTCTCTTGAAGTCCATGAAGACTTTTAGTTCAGCCATCCCTCCACCAATCTGGGAACCTCTTCCTTTTGTTATGTGACAGCTGGACTTTCATGAAGATAGATGGAGAGAGTGTAAGCAGGACACCTGCCAGACTAAATGATAAAGATGCCTGGCACATGTGGATAGGTTAGTAGGGTCATGAATGGGATGTGGACACGACCTGCAGGGGAGATGAAGGTGAATGTGGGAGAGCGAGTGGTTATGTTCTTTCAGCTGGTAATGACTGAAACCCTTTTGTGCTCCCTATGTGCAGGGGTGGGCTTTAAATATGGCGCCCAGGTCATTGAAGCACTGACGTGATGGCGGGGTGGGTAAATAATACGGCGTGGAACCTGTGCCTGCCGACTTTTTTTCTAAGCCCTCACAATACAGCGGAAAAAGATGCCAGTACCGTCGGTGGGTTCAACGCTGTTTTTCCCATCCGACATCTGACATTGCGAATATTAGAGAAGATTCCACTCACTATTTTTCTACTCCTGCAAAGTGAATAAGTTCACATTTTCCCACATTCTAGTCCCAACTGCCAAAATTTTGCCCAGTCTTAATTGTTCTAAAACCCTTTGTATATTATTTATGTCCCTTTGGCAACTTCCTTTCCTACCTGTCTTCGTATCATCAGCAAATTTATTTACCAATCCTTTGCTCACTAGTTTTAATATCTTATGTGGCTCCGCGTCAAATCTTGTTAGTCCTTTTGAGAAATGCCTTATAAAGTGGTTCCTTTTAAGGACCTCTGATTAGACCCCACTATCCTCATTTCCACTGGGTATGCTTTGTCCAGGGAGTACTTAAATGTCCTAACTCTGGGTCCTAAATGCGGACTTCGATCATAATAATTCAAATATTGCTAATTGGACTTTAGCTGGGAATGCTACTTGCATTTTTTGAAGAACCATAGAATTCCTGCAGTGTAGAAAGTGGCCATTCGGCCCATCAAGTCTGCACCCAATCTCCGAAAGAACATCTTACCCAGTCCCTCCCCTCTGCCCTCTCCCCATAACCCCAGTTGAAGTTTGAGGTTAATTATCTTGTCTCTTTTGTTGACTGTTAGGAAAGGTAAATGATAACATTTTAGTTATGAGACTGTAATAGCTATCAGAAAGGTATATCTATTTCCTCATTCTTACATTCTTACTGAAGAAAACAAGAAGCTTGATTTTGAAAGCAAACAAAATCTCTTTAAGAAAGTAGAAAGGAAGGCAGGTGAGGAGAGAAACAGGAATGGGGATGGGAGTAAATTATTGGGAAAGTAGATGGGAAGAGAGTCATTGGATGTCCCATATTTCACAACGATTACCAAAGCAGCTGCCTGCGGCTCTTTGTTCCATACATGACATGTTGCCACTACCCAAAAGGAAAAGGGAGCTAGAAGAGGCCAGAAAGAAGAATAGAGAAGCAGAATAGAGAGAGGAGCAGTACAGGAAAAGCAAAGAAAAAAGGCAACATGAAGTCAGCAGAAACAGGTAAGAGTGGGACTGTAATTTCAAATATCTCTTGTTATATAAGCATCCTCCCACTTGCTGTGAACAAAGTTATGGGAGATCTTCTAGTAATATATTGAAGTCATGCATTAGTCACGGATGTCCATGCACATGAATTAACATATTAGGCTTTCTGCCTCTAGATGGCACTGTTGCACGAGTTGTCTTGGTTTGGTTATATTTTGGTGCTCATCTAATTTTCTGGTAGTTTTAGTTGATTTTTTTTGTGATGTCAACATGATTTTCCATGATGTTTGCATCACCCCAGATAGCCATTTTACACCTTGGCCAGTCTTATCTCCTTCCTTCTCATCCTTTTTTTCCCATAGTGATGACAGGGTAACTTTGAACTTGAGGGACTTGGGCCAACTTGCTTCAGCATGATTGGCTATTGTCACATCACCACTCCGTCAGAACATTGGTAACTTGCCTTGTGTTATCACATGGAATTCAGCTATCCAACTCTTACATGCCCTGTTACATACAAAGAAACAAGTAGTCAGTTTCCCTGTCCTGATTCCAGAGACTGCCTCTGCTCTAAAATCTGGTACTGTAACATGATTATAGGAAGTTGGTGGCAGAGGGTACATATTTGATCCAAGGAAACCTGACAATTTGACAGAACTGAAAGTAGAGGAGTAGAAGGAGTTGCAAAATCTTGTAACATGGTCAGCAGAACCATTTGGAGACGATGGAACGTCAGGAGATTTCTGTGGCATTAGATATCAGGAACATCTAAGGGTATTGGTAGTATCTAGAATATCAGCCAACCATTTTAAACAGAACGCCATCCAAGACAAAGTAGCCTGCTTGATTGCTACTCCTTCCACAAACATTCAATCCCTCCACCACCAACGAATAGTGGCAGCAGTGTTTACCATCTAGAACAGCGATTCCCAAACTTTTCGAGCCGTGAAACCTCTAATGACCACCTAAGAGCATCAGGGAACCCCAACATTCTCAGAATTTGACGCTGCTTTTTTGCTGTACAATAGATGCAAACACAAAATCAAATGTAAACAGGTCTTTTCTGGCTATATTTATGCATATATTAGGAATTAGAAAGGGGCACTAAGTCGCAAATATATTTGCCATCTACACGGCCTCCCCCTCACAATAACTCGAGGCCAAGTCACCCTTCCATTCCATGGCCCCTTAACATTAACCCCTGGAAGTACTAACCTCTTTAGGAGTTCTCCTATTTTTAAAAAAAAGTCTTTGCCATTTTTAATGGGAGGAGTAATGCTAGAAAGCTGATATTTGTAACGGACATGCAAATTTCTCTTTCTCACACACACACACACACGTCCCCTCTCTCATACAGGCATCTCTCTCTCTCACGCACGCACCTCTTTCGCTTTCACACACACAAACACACACATTCCCCCCTCTCTCTCTCATACACACTCATGCACATCCCCTTCTCTCATACACACACACATCATACGTCCCTCTCTCCCAACTTCACACACGTGCGTGCACCCCCTCTCTCACTCATCCCCTCTCTCACATTCGCCCTCCGCTTTCACAGATAGATGATGAAAATGAGTGACCCAAGGATATATCTTTGGGGAACACCAGGGATAACGGTGCAAGAGCAAGAAGAGAAGCAATTACGGGTGATTCTATCCACATGACGGAAGCATAAATCCAATTAAGTTTGGTCCCACCCAGCCAATCAATAATGGAGAGATGCTGGATCAGAATTTCATGGTCAAATGTGTTAAAGGTTGCAGATGATTGAAGGCTATGATGTGGAGATGCCAGCGTTGGACTGGGGTAAACACAGTAAGAGTTTTAACAACACCAGGTTAAAGTCAACTTTAACCTGGTGTTGTTAAAACTCTTACGATGATTGAAGGAACATAGTTTACCTTTATCACAATCAATTAGGATGTCATTTGTAAGAGATGTGTGGTACCTTTACAAGGGCAGAAAGCTATTGAGAGAATTCAAATGATGTTAGAGAGAACAAGCCTGATGGAAACAGTTGAAGATGGCGGACAGGCTGGTTCAAGTTACGGACAAGCATCTAATGGATGTGAAGCTGTGGGCACTGTCCTGTTGGATCACTGCACGATATTTCACTCCCAACGGCATTCTGCGCCTTTGCGTTGAGGCCTCAAACCAATACCAGAACAAGTATATTAATGTGAAGCAAGGTGGGATCGGTGGTGTTGCTATGATGCTGGCTGGTTACATTCTTATAAGTTACATCTGAGCGTATG